>NW_021763496.1:0-1275 GCF_005508785.2 Acyrthosiphon pisum
TTAGGGGGCGGCAAATTTATGTTGACATATTATTATTGTGTATTAATTGTATCAAAAAATAAATAAATTAATATTATATATTTTTATTTTTATTTTTACTATAACCTTCTATTAAAAGCAAACATTACAGCTAAAAACGTATATCGTTTTCATCAATTAGTCGGAAAATAATATTAATAATTACAAACAATATTTAAGGTAAACTATAAACTAAGAAAGGTGTTTTGCGTTGGAATCAGAAATAAAAAGTAGGCAATGCAGATTTTGATGAAATTAATAATTATCACTTTATTTTAAAATCTCCAATCTAGAAGAAAGTTATAACTTATAAAATAAATGTATTTAGATTATATTATTATAAAATATTATTAAGGTTGTTGAAAACGGAACGTTTTTTCGTAGTATTTACGTGCATTTAGAGTTTAGACCAATAAGCGGAAAAAAAATTAACCCAGTACCAAAAGTCAAATTTTAATTTTGAAAACCCATTTGAATTCCTTATTCTCTTTTCTTGGTTGTGTATTTAATAGATTTTTGTTTTTTGATTTTTACAATAAGAAAAAAAAATTAAACGCTTATAAAGAAATCATTGTATTAATTTTTGTTTTACTTTTTTTTTACAAAAACTATAATATTATGTTTATTTAACATATTGGTTTTCCTAGAGATTTAAGAGATAACCAATACATGAAAATATTAAATATTGCAACGAATGCAGTTTAGGGATAGCTTAAAGAATTTTTTTCTTTGAAATGTGTGTTTTGTATGCTTAGTATGATGGTACTTTAATAAAGTCTGTCAAATTTTCTTTGTAAGTTATGGTTAATAAACGTTAAAACTACAAAATCTTGTTATTTCGTTTAAAATACCAAAAATAACATTTTTAATTTTTTTTGTTTGTAAATGTGAGTTTTTTCCTTAACATTTCGGTGGAATCAGATATTTCAGAATTTAATTATTATACTTACTTTATATTGTATTGTTAATAAAGTAATTTAAAAAAAAAAAAACATGACGGGCGGAAATTCGCAAACTCGCGGACTAGTGTATAACTTTGAAACTAAGTCCGACCGACAAATTCTGCTTGAATCACTGATTGTTTTTAACTCATTGAAATATAAAGGTTTCCAAAATAAATCTGACCACATTTATGCCACAAAAAATACTTTACATTTTAAGAAATACCTTTTTTTAGGGGGTGGCAAAATGTGTTGCCCCGGGGCGCAAAATGTTCAAATACGGCCCTGGGGGTGAGGTTGCTTGTGATTTACCGTG
>NW_021763497.1:0-789 GCF_005508785.2 Acyrthosiphon pisum
GCCGCCGTGCGTGCGACTGGTGCGGACTGGCCGTGCGACCCCGAGTACATGACTAGATCCGAGGTCATGTTCCAGGCGGTGAAAAATTTCGCGCACGCGACACTATGCCGTCCTGATGAAGGGTGAACTCGTTAGACGTGACCCGGCGTTAAAGTAAGATTCCGGCATGGGGTCCTGGTAACAAAGAAGGCCAGGACCAGGGGGAAGAGGGATACCCTTCTAGTCCGCACGAGAACAACTCATCCGAGTGGGATCAGCGGTGCCTAAAGCGACGTGGAAAAATCCTGCGGCATACAGGCAGGGGCTATTAAGCGTCGCATAAGACGGAAGGGTCGGGCCGCAGTAACCGCGGGAAGGTACCTCGGACACCTTACCGCGGAACTCCGACCACATGCCGGCTTATCTTCGCCCAACTCTGGCCGAGAGTCGGCGGGCCCAGTCAACCCGCGGACGAACACGTGCAAGGAGGAAGTCTGACTGGGAGACACCCCCGACAAGCACTAAATCCGATTTATCGGTACGGACACGGCATCCGTCACAAAAACCGTACCGTTACAATTAAGGTCGGATCGCGGCAGCTTAAAACCCTGCCCCGATCACCGACGCTAACGGGAAAACAGTCGTTGTGGGTACTGGGAGAAACTGTCGCCGAAATCCCATTCCGCGGGCGTGAAGAGAGCCCCGTCGGAAACCCGACCTTGCCAAGCGCCTGGACGTAACCGACGCTTCACGAGCATTGTTACCCGAGCCCGGCCGGTGGGCGGCGTACGCTGTGGGAGTACCGCCTTA
>NW_021763498.1:0-749 GCF_005508785.2 Acyrthosiphon pisum
TTTAGATTCTGATGTGGAACGATGAATGTATTGATTTTACAATGATGTGTGTTTTATTTTTTATTTTTTTTTTTATTTTTTTTTGTGTCTGTCATCACCTTTTAGGACAGTAAAACTGCTTCGATTTTCTTCAACAGTAACTTTTATGATTGGAAAGTGAATATAGTTGGTACTTTGGGGGGTCAAAAGTAAAAATTTCCCAGTAGTTTTCAAAAGCGACGTGAAAAACAAAAGAAAAATTAAGGAAAAACTGGAATTTTTACGCAAAATCGATTTTTAACAAAATCGATTTTGGTTTTTGGTGTAACTCTAAAACAAATGACCGTAGTTATATGAAATTTTCACAGGTTGTTTATATTTGCATTTTCTATACACGGTAAAATTTTGAAAATATTTTGATTTATTTTGAGCTCTTTACGGACATTTTCATTTTCCATTTTTTTTTAGTTTTTTTTCTAAAAATATCAATAAAATTTTATTTGTTGGATAAAAAAGCTTGAAAATTTAATAGAAGGCTCCTAGTATATTGTTTCAAAGGCAGATGAAAAATATTAAAAATCGTTAGTCACAGTTTTTTTTTATAAGCATTTAAAGTTCAAAAAATGACAAAAATATGGAAAAATCACGAAAATTTGCAAATTATTTCTAGTTAGAAATTCATAAAAATTTTTCTTTTTAAATCTAAGATATGAAAATGTAATACAGATTCCTTATAAGATTATCTACCTTTTATCAAACAAAAAATATCT
>NW_021763499.1:0-4010 GCF_005508785.2 Acyrthosiphon pisum
AAAACTGAGATACACTCAAATCGATAAACACTTATACAGCGTACATATAGGTACCTACTATATAATAATATTATGATTTGCCACAACAACATAATGCACATGGGTGAAGCCGGGATATTCAGCTTTAGTAATATATTATATTTATATAAAGATAAAATGTTTATTGTTCCTAATATAATATAATATATAATATATTATTCAAGTATATACCTATTTATCTAATTGTATCAAATGTCGTATACAACTAACATACTAAAAAAAAACAGCAGGGTGCGGGGTTGAAGTCCCCAATAGCGTTGCTATATTGGGAAAACAATTTCGTCGTTCCCCACCAATTCACACCCACCCATTATTATATATAATATATACCCAACCACGGACAGTCTCAAAAGTTTACAGACCCAAAAACCGATCGACAGCGCGCGTGATCATCATTCGGTCGCCGCTGCGGTAGGGTTTCCGTCCGACCACTTGATATTATACGCGTTCTCTTCCCCTCGTCGTATATTATACGCGACGTGACGCGCTCGGTCGCCGGCCCAACCACCCGCCAGTCATGCTACCGGCTGTACACACGGCCAATTGACCACCACGCGCGTGACGCGACACGATTATAATAATAATATTATTATTATTTTGTCGACGAAGCGGTTGAAAGAAGTCACTGATCAAATTCGAAAACGACGGCCGTCGATGACGCCCACGTCATATTATACTCCCGGCATGCCGCGGAGCATCTATTTGCTTAATATATTATTATAATAAATATATAATAATAATGATACACACAAAGATAAAATATACCTGTCTAATAATAATTATGTTCGTGTCTGATAATAACGGGGGTAAAAAAAAAATGAGAAATAAAAAAAAAAAACGGAAGAAACAGGTTAAACATGTCGGGAAATAATTACGCTATAGATAATAATTCACATTTCTCGGAACAGCTACTTTATGGTCGACGCGTTGTATTCGGCGTAAGTACGCAAGAATCTGCCATGTATTATGTACCTATAATATATATAATAATAATATTTAATGCACAATAGTAATAATATTTCTCTCGCTCCGTCTCTCTAAATCTATTTCTATCTCCGGCATTATAACCACACGCAATACTCGATTTTCTATACGTACATTTTATATTATTATTATTATAAATTTTATGTACGCATGTGCGTGTGTGCAATGTGCCTATTCACGTCCCGTTAGAAAAAACGTAAACGTTAAACGTCGCATTTTTATTACGATACTCTATAATATTATGTGCACGAGTGGTGTACAGCACACAACATACACACACACACAAAAACATACCCGTGCAACACTGCAACCCACATGCCTTCGTACAAAGCGTCCCACAGTGGGAAACGTTGCATTATTCGCGAGTTATATACTGCAACTAATCATCTGACGGATTGAGGTTCGGGCAAGATAAAGATGATAATATATGCGTCGCGTGTCGCACACATCTATATGTTATGTATAAAAAAATAAAGTATAATAGCTGTGCGTATATCGTTTTAATGAAATATTGCAGAAATTTGAAGTCGTTTTTTTTTGCAAATCAATGTTATGGTCCGAAAAATTGACGACAGGCCAATATAAAAATAATAATAATTTATACAGACGCAAATGTGATAAAACACAACGAGTTGACCCGTAATAATAAATTGATATCGCATATTATAATAATATTATATGCATAGAAACAGGGGCGGTATTTTGGGTTGTTGAAAAACCCCATCAAAAAAAATTCTAGCCACGCACCTGCACACAAGAACAAATGGTTATAACATCATAATAATCGTGTATTTGAATATCGTAGGTACCTATAGTGACTATAATATGTTATCATCCGAACATCATTAGGAAGTTATATTCACTTCAGACCCAGATCTGGAACTACATTTAAGACTGACTTCCGTACGATAATTATACGCTTATAGGTCTTAAATTTTAAATTAATTATAATACGTGTATACGTCCCATTATCAATTAGTATCATAGGCGCAAATAGGGGGGGGGGCTTTAGGGGCTAAGCCCCCCCAAAAATGTCCATAGCCCCACCAAACATTTCCTACATTTTGTTTTAAGCTTATTCAATATTATCAAAGTAAGGCTCTATTAGCCCCCTCAAATCTCAAACGCTATTTGCGCCTATGATTAGTATGATCCACAATTTTATTATTTTTATTTTTTAACTAGGTATTATTAAAAAATATATTAGTTTTCATATTTATTCAATGCTCATACTAATTATCGTATTTTGTACTCTACAATAATTATATAATTGTTAAAAACGATTGAAATACATTTGAAAAAATAAAGTTTTTGTATTTCTGACCATTGTTTAGTGGTATTAATGTAAAATATTTTGTATTTAACTAATTTGGTTACAGAGTTAATAAATTGTAATATTTAATAAGCTTAATAAAAACTGTTAACACGCTTATTTGTGAACGGACAAATGTTGTGATTCAGCAAAAAGTAGTTTTTACACATAAAACGATGTTGAATGATGACACGCTATTATAATTTAACAAACACTAAAATTGTTTAAAAGATTATTTATACTTTTAAAAGAATATGCTCGTTTATTTCGAAATATTCTTTTACACAATTTGCGATAATGCGATTTGTATGTCAAATAAAAAAAATATTTGCTGAAAATGACTAAATATATATCTAAAGTGAATACAACATAATAATCTTATATCTGAATGACTGAATGAAGAAAGATGTACAGCCTTAAGGCAACATTAATTCATTGGAAATAACATAAAATAATTTAATAAAGCTGTTCTCACGACAACAATTAACATAATTAAATTATATTATCTTTTTATGATAGCAAAAAAACGTTATCATCCATTTTGCAAGTAATATAGTCAATATTATTTGGTGAATGGAGAAAAAATTATTAGTCTACAATAATATATTGAACGAAGAAAAGTAAATTGCAATAATTGAATTCAATTAATAATACACAATAACTTGGACAATTTTATGTTCAGACAATTTCAATTCGATTCTAGGTTTAAACCACTATATACTTTTCTAAAATCGTCACACTTTACTATGCGCCACGCAGACTGTCCGCCGAACCACTTCATATAATAACAATAGCATAATATACATAATATGTCATAAAGAGTGTACACAATATAATATTGTAATATATTATATTGAGCGAAAACCTTCCCTAAGGAGTATTCATGCTGACTTAGACCTGCAGGTATCCGCGTGTACGATTTGCTCGCGGAATCCATGAACCCGGCTGTATGGTTAGGTATGTAGTGTGATATAAAATAAATGATGATGTGATTAAAATACTACAATTTATGCATAAATATATAATGTTGTGTGTGAGTATCCTATACATTGTTGTATACGTGTACGGGATATTTACAAAACACCTCCTCCGTTGAGCCGAGGCCGGGTGCATTAAACCCCTTGAAAGATCGATCGATATTCCCTTTCCCTAATATATACAATATATCGGTACACCCGCAGCTAACATTGTGAGCATACCTATACCTATATATATATAGGTATATATTTTAGTCACCGATCATTATGTAACCACACTATATGTCTGTTAAGTAGGTACTATATACATGTATTATTATTATTATATTACAGGTGTATGTTACTTAAGCAACCCTGAAAATTCGTACTAGCCGATGACGGCGAATTATAGAGCTTCACCCTTAAGACGAAATACGAGCATCCCGGAATTGACTTAGACAGTTTTTTTTTGTCTTTTATCATATTAAGCCTGACAGAACACAGACATGTTATAGCTTATAGGTACTTATAAATTTGTTGCACGTGCTGTAAAATTACCTAGGTACCTTACCTAAACAGAGTTGAGTTAAGCGTGCCGTCAATTACACGTACGACCTCCTCCATCCGTGTAGACGTAATAAACGAATACGGAGTATAATATAACGACCAACGATTCTACTTTCGTTTCGCCAACAATAAACTATAAATTATAATGCATA
>NW_021763500.1:0-904 GCF_005508785.2 Acyrthosiphon pisum
TAACGGATAGTAACCGTTTCCTCACAACACATAAATATCATTATATATGAATAGTTAAATTCGGCATAAGCGATTAGGTAAACGACCTCCTTAAACGATTTTGGCAATAGTCAAAAGTTGCCATATACGAATACAATAGAAGGTTAATCATGTAGTCAAAATAACCGGGTGGGTAATTGCGAGCCATATTATATTTTCTAAAAACGCAAATCGCGAATCAGTTGACAGGATATGGGAATTGCCAAAGTCA
The DNA here is from genome assembly GCF_005508785.2 of Acyrthosiphon pisum. Taxonomy (NCBI): domain Eukaryota; kingdom Metazoa; phylum Arthropoda; class Insecta; order Hemiptera; family Aphididae; genus Acyrthosiphon; species Acyrthosiphon pisum. The sequence goes on from NW_021763500.1 coordinate 251, forward strand.
CGAGTAGATATACGGGTACATGTATATGTACGCGACATATAGACCAGGATGTAATAACTGATAAATATTTAGCAATTCGCAGAATTGAAGGCTTTCTGCACAACAACACAGAAAATGAATTAGCTGTCAGCACATTATGGCGAATACTCAGATTAGATAGGAATATTGTAAATGCGTGGGCTGAGTCGATGGTCACACGGACCACATCCGTTAGAGAAGAGATAGCGTATCGATAAGCAGGGGGAGCAGGGACCCGAATATAAAAGGGAGCCTGAAACAGCCTGTATTCAGACGTGTCTACTCCAGAGCACAACAAGCACCTTCACGTCACTCTGTGTAGTAACTTGTCATTTATTACTGAAGAGCATTTAAATAAACTACAAAGTATCTTTCATCTGTCTACATTCATTTATAACTATCCTGTCAACATCTTCATCATCAACACGAGCGCTCTCGCTTCCTGCAAAATCATAATATACTCGTAGTTAACGGCTATCAGAATATTAATCTGACCAGTCCAACGACGAGAATATTACACTGGCGCAGTCGAGTACGGAACTTTCAAGGAGTTAGAAGCGAGTCAAGCAGTCAACGCGGCGGATTTCAACTTCTGGGGTCGAGGCGAGCAGTCAATTCAACGTCAGAGGTCCAGTT
>NW_021763501.1:0-1002 GCF_005508785.2 Acyrthosiphon pisum
CTCAATAATAACTTCAATATAATAACCTCAATAATAATCTCAATAATAACTTCAATATAATAACCTCAATAATAACTTCAATATAACCTCAATAATAACTTCAATAATATGCCCTTCAATAATAATATTTCCAATAATAATTCAATATACGTTTTACACCATTATACTTATACTCGACTACTTAATATTAGGTACTTATGTTTTAATTATGTTGCATACGTCTATGTAACAAATTCAAAAATAATTATCCACTTACAATAAAGCGGTGTTCCTCGATGCTGATGACATGATGTATGGTTTTTTGATAGAACTGCAGTGTAGTTTTTGTTTGTTGTTGGTTCTTCTCGGAGTTGTCGCCTTAGAAGAGTGATCAATTCCTCCTTGTTGACTGTAGCCTTTGATGGTTGCCTCCTTTGAATGAAATCCAGTCCGACTGCGCCAGTGTTACGTGCAGCCCTTTCAGAATCCAAACGATGTTGTGATTTGAAATAATAAAACTAATTTCAAAGTAATAATATGTGTTTAATAATATAGAACAGTCAAAATATAGTATTATGTAGAACTATTTCGTGGTAGCGGTGTAGCGGTGTAGCGGTGTATAATGGCTGGTGGCGTGAAGTGACTTCGTTCTTGCTGGTCCAGGTACATCTGATCAGGCTGTGCTCCTGTCTCCCTTATATATGCTGTCAGCTCCTTTGATCTGGTCAGTATACGGAACTCGCAGGTGCCTTGGGTGTGGTCGTAAAAGTTGTTGTTGTTGTCGTATTGAAGAAACCACCGTCTTGTGCTCATAGGTTGTTATACTAAATGCTTTTACAAGGAGAACCGCATAGTATGGTTCGAATAAGTAAAAGCGGTTATAATATAATACCTTCTAATACATGCCCATTACACCTGCTAGACACCAACAAAATAGCGGCGGCTATATGGTTTTTTTACGGAATTTCGAATTTCCGGCGGCGTTTTCGAAAAGACTCTGTCAAAGACTTTATCCGCTACGTG
>NW_021763503.1:0-1173 GCF_005508785.2 Acyrthosiphon pisum
TTAATCTACTTGTTTAGAACTTTAAATTGAAATATTTTGCGGTTATTGATATAAAAATTTCGAAAATTATTAAACTAAAATTCTAACCAATTTAAATTGTTTTATTATTATTATTTTTTTTTTTTTTTTAATAAAAACTACTCTACAATCCTAATATTAATATATAAGTATGTTACAAAACGTTGCTCACATTGGTGTATATGTATAGACGCACGGTAAGCAAAATAACCGTACTCACGCGGTACAAACGTTGCCTTGTCGTAAGACAAAAATCGAACGCGTATGTGTTACTCACTCGTATACACACGCACAAAATTGCGTTCTGGGTTTTTACTGCACCCAAAACACACAAAAAGTATTATTTTATTTTAACAGGTAAAAAAAGAACACTAAACTTGTTCCGGATTTTACTACCCGAAACATACACAATTGTTGTACTTCACTTGTACAAAAAGTTGAGCCAAGGGAATCTCTCCCAGACCACACGAAAAACTGTCGTACTTCTCGTACGAAAACACTTCGAAAAAATTAAACGTGCCAAGGTTGAGGTACCAGGGCACACGCACAAAAAACAAAAAAAAAAATGTCTCCGACCGTGAATAAGAACCCCGTTGGGCACCACTTTGTGGTATCACCCGTATTGGATAATACGCGATGAACCAACTATATGCCTTACCTCCGTACACTCTAAGCTAATGACTATCTCTAGAATAAATTCAGATTAATGCACTGTTAGCTTTTGAGGTACGATGGTACGCGTTTTGTCGATCTTACGTCCGTTCCCTAATTTGGAATGACTATTAGGACGCCACAACCAGAGCACTGTTCAGTTTGCAATAAACCTCATTGACTATAGGTGTGTGGGTCTGAGCACTGTTCCAATATTCAAAGGTAAGGACAAAGAAGACTTAGAAATAAAATTCAACTCGGGTTTTAATGGTCGGAAACACTTTTATTGAATTTTAAAACAAACATAAATTAAACACTTTGCGGATTCAGACCGCCGTAGCCCGTTCTCACCGACTCACTCAGTGAGAACGGGGACTCCCTGTCGTCACCGACTCACTCAGTGACAACGGGGGACTCCCTGTCCTTGCGCGTACGGCGGCGTTATATAGAAAAATAGTTTTTGCTGTCTCAGCACATCTTGCTTCATTGACCTATATTAATATC
>NW_021763504.1:0-778 GCF_005508785.2 Acyrthosiphon pisum
ATTTCTATTTTCTATACATGATAAATTTTTCAAAATATTTTGATTTGTTTTGAGCTGTTTACGGACAATTTCAGTTTCCAATTTAATTAGTTTTTTTTTCTATGAATGTCAATAAAACTTTATTTGTTGAGTAAAAATACTTGAAAATTTAATACAAGGCTCCTACTATATTGTTACAATGACATTTGAAAAATATTAAAAAACCTTAGTCACAGTTTTTTTTTATTAGCATTTAAAGTTCAAAATTTGACAAAATATGTAAAAATCACGAAAATTAGCAAATTATTTTGAGTTAATAATTCGTAAAAAATTTTCTTTTTAGAATTAAGATTTTAAAATGTAATACAAGATTCCTTATAGGATAATCTATCTTTACTAAAAAAAAAAATGTCTATAAGAAACTCAAATTAAATTTTTATGAGCGTTTGAAATTCATATTTTTACAACATTTGATATTCGCTCGATTTCTCATGTGACAAAATTCTTATTTTATTGTACCTAATTAAAAAATGAGTGACTGTAGATATTTGAAAATTTCACTGAATGTTTATATTAGCATTTTCTATTTACGATAAAATGTTGAAAATAATTTGACTCTTTTTGAGCTGTGTACAGACATTGTAAGTTTTCAATTTTTTTAGTTTTTTTTTCTATAAATATCAATAAAGTTTTATCTGTTGGGCCAAATAGTGTAAGAATTAATACAACGCTCCTGATACATTGTTACAATAGCAGTTGAAAATATTAAAAAATACATAGGCACAATTATTTTTCATAA
>NW_021763505.1:0-1532 GCF_005508785.2 Acyrthosiphon pisum
CGCTTGCGGGAATTGGAGATCTGACAGTGCTGTTATAACTAAATACAGTAATTTTCTTTGATTCGATATGTCAATCTTGATTGCTTTATTATATTATATTTTGCTGCTTTTGTCCTTTCGCCCATTCGGCTCGCCGTATTTATATATTTGATTTGGCATAAATATGCACGATATAGCCACAGTCTGTATCCTGTAGGTAGGTACAATGTACATCTATGTTATAATAAATAAATGTATAAATATTAAGAGTCGATACGGTGGTTGGGTCGGGTTGATGGCTATTGGCCTGTCCATAGGTATGATTTTATATGAACATAAAATCAAATTAATAAATAACACTATTTAATTGATCTAATAGGTATTTAATATTATCTGCATTAGGGACATGGGCTCGATTATGTAGTTAAATATTACATATATAATAATCTATGTAGTAGGTACTTGATATTATATTACTGTCTTTAGGTGAGTCCAATTTGGTTAGCCTAAAATACTGTTACAGATTCTAAATAATAAATTATTTATAAAGACTAGCAATTAAATTGTATAATGATATGACTGTATACTATTTGATATATAGGTCTAATTATGAGAGTATTATATTAAATAAAATATTTGAAAATAAATTTGATACATTTTATTATTTTACATGGGTTGGATTATATGGAATGGTTCTTTTATACTTGAATATAACTAACCTACATGTATACTATGTAGTACCTACTATATTACAGTTTTTAAGTGAGTAAATTGGATGAGGTAATGTAATTTGGTAATTATAAATTTTATGGAGGATACAAATACTGCTGCAGATATCATATAATAGGTACAATATTAATAAACTAATATCACATATACTATGAGCATATAATCATGAGCATAAAATCAAATTAATAAATTGACAATTGATAAATAAAAATAATTAATTGACATCCACAACTATTGCTTTAATATCTACATAATATGCTTTAATAATATGCTTTATTGAGCAACGCACCTAAATATATAACATGCTATGTGGGTACTTGATATATTACAGATTTTAGATGAGTCATTTATATAAATTTAGTGTACAACACAAATACTGCTGCAGGTACCATATAATACAATATTAATAAACTAATATTATAAATATACTACATATATTTCAGAAAAGTCTGTTAGTTAAAGTGTATAATGCTAGCTGTTTGATGTTACTTATGTAGGTATGTTTATGGACAGTATTACAATGTATTATTGTTAATGTGTACTAAAGGTAGGTTTAACATGAGCATAAAATCAAATTAATAACAATATTTAATTGACATCCAAAAATATTGCTTTAATAATATGCTTTATTGAGCAACACATCTAAATCATTAAATATTAGATAACATTCTATGTAGTAGAGTACTTGATATATTACAAATTTTAGGAGAGTCATTTATATAAATTTAGTGTAGCATATAAATACTGCTACATATTCTAAATAATACAATATTAATAAACAAATAGGTAGCGCTTTATGTATTTAATAAATGTCTGAAAACTAA
>NW_021763506.1:0-763 GCF_005508785.2 Acyrthosiphon pisum
AAACAAAAATTCCACGGAAGTAATTAATTCTGTTACTTAAAAATCTAAAAAATACATTTACACAGTTTATTTTTATAGTAATTTTAAGTTCAAATTTGGACGAAATTACATATTAAAAACCTGGAATAACTATTTTAGTTATTTTGTTGTGATTGTATAATATGTTTCGTGGGTATACTTGAAACTTCTTAAGTATACTATTATATATCTATGATAGTATCACGGTTTTTTGTTGATGCATAACGCGTTATAAGTACCTGATGGATATTGTGATATGATTAATTTGGAATTTATTATAGGTCAATTTTTTTTTAATACCATATATATAATATTATGTCTTATACCTAGACTGACATACCGTCTCCGCTCAGAATCGTTTTTCTTATACAATGATATTATATCATTGAATTCAAATTTAATACTATCCATTATACAGTGACCCACTTGTAACCTACTGTACAGCAGAGCGACATCCACTTACCCACCTTTTTGAACTTTAAATGCTAATAAAAAAAAACTGTGCCTAAGGATTTTTAATATTTTTCAAATGTCATTGTAGCAATATAGTAGGAGCCTTGTATTAAATTTTCAAGTATTTTTACTCAACAAATAAAGTTTTATTTGACATTCATAGAAAAAAAAACTATTTAAATTTGAAACTAGAATTGTCCGTAAACAGCTCAAAACAAATCAAAATATTTTGAAAATTTATCATGTATAGAAATGGAAATATAAACAACCAGTGAAAATTTCATATATCTAC
>NW_021763507.1:0-1034 GCF_005508785.2 Acyrthosiphon pisum
ATATACGTATATCTACTTGTGGTATTGGCAATTCCCATATCCTGTCAACTGATACGTGTTTTGTATTCTCAGAAAATATAATATGGCTCGCGATTACCCGCTCGGTTATTTTAACTACCCGGTTAACCTTTTACTGTATTCGTATATTTGCAACTTCGACTATTGCCAAAATCGTTTAAGGAGGTCGTTTTCCTAATCGCTTATGCCAAATTTAACCATTCATATATAATGATATTTATGTGTTGTGAGTAAACGGATTCTATCCGTTACACGACACCAGTATTCGAGCAATATCGGAAATACAGAAGGGGTGTTGGAGATATGGGTCTCAAAACAATAAACGCTATTTGTATGAATTTGTATGACCATTTTTGGAATTTGTATGGGACCCCCTCCTGAGTAATAATCCAAATACCAATTTTCCCGTGTCCCCAATGCGAAACAATTATATTCTAAGTTGAGTAACTTTAAAATTATTTCGTCATTAGTGTGAAGAGTTCTTAGAATAATACATTTAACATAAACATTTAATAACTTCCTATAAACAATAAATCTAATTTATTTATTTAAAAATGTAATTTTGTATAAAAATCTAAAATGAATAATATAAAATCCAAATAGAAATAAAATGGCTAGTTCAATATACAATAAATATAGATTTTATATTCAAATTTTAATTTATCTATCGATTATAGATGTATATTTTTTATTTTTTTGTGTAAGGATTTTTTTTTCATTCAAATTAGATTTTTTATTTTTGTCTATACGTTTTTTATTACTCAAATAATATTTTTTGAATGCACTTTTGTTAGGATTTTGAATCGAATATAGATGTACATTTTTATTTTTTTGTGTTAGGATTTTTATATCATTCACATTTACATGGCTTATACAAATTAGCTTTTTTTACAAAAAATAGATTTAAAAAAATAGTTTTTTTTTAACTTTATTTAGATTTTTAAACAAGTTACATTTTTATTACAGTTAAATTTTAAAAACTATTAAATCAATATTGAATTTACACTTGTTAAAAA
>NW_021763508.1:0-930 GCF_005508785.2 Acyrthosiphon pisum
CATTAGCATTTCATTCGTTGACAATGTACAATTTAAGAATAAAATAATAAACTCCCATACAGTATACAGGTATAACATTATTAGTGAACTCCCACATTGGTAATTGGTATGGTAATATACTAACATTGTAGTACAGTGCAACGACTACCAATTACTGCAAAAGTCAGTTAATTTTCAAACTAACGAAACGTCGAAACTGCGGCTGAGAGTCGTGTACGTGTTCACTACATTAGAATCGTGAAATAATCTTTATTATTATTAAATCATTTGTTTCAACACACATAAGTGCCTATTACGATACAAAATATATTTCAATATACCTATGTTTAACCTTATGCTGTTGTTAAAATATTAAACTATATTATGTTAACACATATTTATTTTTTTTATTTATTTATTTATTTAAATATACGGACGTGAGTCCTATTACAATTTCGAATATTTGCACATAAGAATATAAGATATTAACAAATTAGTAAACAAGATGAAAAGAAAAAAAAAAATATATAAAAGAAATTATACAAAAACTAATAGTATTTAAATGAATATAATAAGAAAACTATAAAGTGCGATAGGGTATATAATAAAGATAATGGACAATAAGTTATATAAAATCAAAGGGATAAGTGTTACCAGCTACCATGAGGAGATTAGCGGGGGAATTTAAAATATAATTTTTATTTGAAAATTGAGGGTAAAATGGTTTCGGATCTCTGGTATTAAGGTTATTTATTTTTAAATTAATCAATGATAACAATTCCGGACAATCAATAGCGCCTAATAATAATTTATTAAGAAATTTGGAAAGTAGAAGTATTCGACGTTCGTTAAGTGGTAAAGATATATATATATTAATACATTAATTTATACACTATACTTACTTCAAATGAATATAGTTTGTTTTTTAATGTGTCAGTTGCACCTTTTTTA
>NW_021763509.1:0-1400 GCF_005508785.2 Acyrthosiphon pisum
CCCTTTATAACAGCTTCTTTATGAATACCTACTTTTTCGGGTATTAAATTATAAATAGACAATAGGTTATAATATGATACACTTTATAAGAATCATAAATGTATATAATCCTTTTGATATTTTTGATGTTTGTTTACTATTGTTTTTATCATTTATTTTATTGTCGCAATTCATACTCTTATTAAACCAAAATCATCTTTATTAATTTCAGAATCGTCGCGTTATTATAGTCATTACTTTTAATATAAACTTTATATAAATGTCATCATTCTGTTCTCTTTTTCAACAAATCTACAATATTTTATAAATATTTGCAAATGATTGAATAATTGTAGTTTAGCAATCACTTTCTGGCGGTCGATGTACCAACCAAATCAGATAAAGTGTTTAACCATTTTTCTGAATGAAACTGATTTTTAAAATTGTTGCTTAAAGAATTATAATACACTATAGGTACAACATACCTAATATGCTCATACAATTATTATTATTATAAACTTATGGTTCGACTATGAAATTATTGTAGCATTGTACCAACTAATAGCAGTGTTTTTTAATTTTTACTGTTTCGTATTTAAAAATAAATTTAAATAAATGTATTGGTAATATCGTAAAATGTTCACAATTTCAAATGCCCCGACGGCCCGGCCCACACGTATAAGCCGGCCCGGTGTGCTACGGCACACTAGCACACCTGGCCAGTCCGCCCCTGTATATTATATAATATTATATACCTTTTGGCTTTTACATTCCTGTATCCTAAGATTGCCGGTTAACTACTCTACGTATTTCCAAATGACATACACCACATACAAAACAATTAAATTCATAGACTATGTTGATTGTTCTCTCAAAATATTAGACAGGGGTTTTACACTTTTACACTGAGATAATAGGGCCGTTCAAAAGTGTATTGACATTAGACAATACGCTACCTTATAATATTATTCAACATAAACTTTGTTGAACTATAATATGAACCTTTGTCCTTTACCCGCGTACGTTTAGTAGTGCCTACATACACAAAATTTGAAATACAAAAATTGAAAAATCTTAAATATCAGTATTACAATATTATAGCGTGACATTATGCACGACATTAGTAGGTACAAGAGACAGGACATTATATTTTATTTGTTCACAGTAATCATTTTTGGGTTCATATTTCATAACGTCCATATTATGTAGAGTTGGTAGGTAGGTACAAGAAATGTTGATACAATATAATTGTATACAACATAAAAGTTAAAATTCATTAAGATAAATTTATAATTATCAGTCTGACAGTCGCTCATTTATAAATATATAATTATTAAAAATAAAAATAAATATAAATATAACCCATTATAGGTAATTATATATCTATATTGTCATATTTTGTACAAAAAACATTATAGGCA
>NW_021763510.1:0-960 GCF_005508785.2 Acyrthosiphon pisum
CATAAAAAATTCTCAAAATTCTTTAGAATTTAAGTTGGGCGCGGCCCGGTGCAGCGTTTCTCCAGCCGCGCCCAAAGTATTTCTCACTTTCCGGCTAATATATTACCGTGCGAATTCTAAATTTAGTCGTGCAAATTCATGCTAATCGCGTGCTAAATGTTGACATCAAAATATTCTTAAATTGTTCAATGTGGTGCGGCTAGCGCGCAATGCACGTTCGACGTTGGCCAACGACATTCGCTGCGAATAGACGAAATCGGTCAAATCCACAACGTCGCAAACCAGTCGCGGTGGGATGTCGACAGTGTCCGGAATACCGTCGGTTGAATGCCGCGGCAGTTGACTGTTACCGAGCCGAAGTACCCAAGCAGCGAAGTCGACATCGTTGTCGGCGCGCATGTTTCGCGTCAGCCAAAACTGTTCAAACTCTCCACAAGGAGTGGCGTTTGATAGATAACATGACGATGGAGCTCCTGTTTCCCCGGCGAACGACGGGCAATATCTGCCTGAAGTCGCCAGCTAACAGTATTGGTTTACCACAAAGCGGTAGTGCCGATCCCATGAAGTCCTTGAGCAAGCGACCGACCACCGTGAATTGTAGGCCCGGGGACATGACCGCTTCGTCCCAGACAATCAGCGAAGCTTCGCGTATCCTTTGCGCGCGCAAAGACTGCATGGTGATGGTCGATGTTCGGTCAGCGTTCCCAATGGCAATCCGAAAGTCGAGCGCACCGTCATGCCACTCTCCATGAGGGATGCGGCGATCCCGGTGTATACCACGCTCAACACCGTTTGTTGTCTGTTACGAAGCGACGATATCAGGCATCCGTATAGCGTCGTTTTTCCCGTTCCTCCTGACCCGTCGACGTAGAACATTTTCTGGACGTTGCGGGTTGTCATCAATGACCGCCATCACTCGATTGTACACCGTTCGTTGTTCGTCGTTCAATTCGCGCAATC
>NW_021763511.1:0-1190 GCF_005508785.2 Acyrthosiphon pisum
TTTTAATTTGAATATATATATATACAGTAGTCACTCGATAATTCGAAACCTCCATAAATCGAACTAAACGCTGATTCCCGTGAGAAAACCTCTATAATTAGAAGAAAATACAATATGTATTCCGGTTCCCCACGTTAATTCGAAATGTCTGTTGGTGGGGCACACTCTACAATTTGATTTTTTTTCACGAACCTCTATAATTAAAACTTCCTTAAACGCGATTATTATATTATGTAAGTTCATATGTATGTACATATAAAGATTATGTACAATATATTTGACGTACTCGCAATGAAACTAATAACGACGGTGGTTAAATATTATCATACCTTATAAATGTTATCGTACCTTACCTACCTAATCTAAACTTAAATAATTGTATTATTTAACCAAAATAAACCTCATTAATGGGTAAACCATTGTTGAAATCCAATAAAATGTAGTCAGTCGCAATATTGGTCCCGTAGAGTACAAGTGTTTATCGATAGCCGACAAAAAAAAAAAAGCGATCGCGGATTATTTGAACACTCACTAAAACGAAAATCTCTATAAATCGAATTTTTAACTCGGTCCCCTGAATTTCGAATTATCGAGTGCGGAGTGACTACTGTAATACCTATCCCATCAACTTTCTTTAAATATAAACAAATATAAGTTTAATTCTATATATTTTGAGAAACTAAAAAAAAAACATTGATTTTAATTGAACATTTACTACTTATGCCACAAAACAATAATCATATTATAATTGCTACTACACCACCGACACACAATACGCAATTATAGTACAATACACAATAAACCTTTATTATCGTGAATTGTTTTTATATTGATTGTTCTGTATGTTAATTATCAGATTATTTACATTTGTTAGTTTTAGAAATGTGTCGGTAACCCAACCGCTTGTTTAATTTCTTATTATAATTTTTATATTATAGGTTTTTTGTGTTGCGCATTTTGTAAAATTATTAATAATTTTATTGTTATAATGCTGTTTAACTCGAATCGCAGCGATTTTTTTATGTTATATTCTTGGTTACATATAACCAGTATTGTTACGTATAAAATATGAAATTATTATTATACACTATTCTTGGTGCTAATTTCCCCTTTTTTTTATATATTATATTTTGGGCTATAATCTCCAAATTTTAAACTCTGGGCGAAACGATTAATATATTGATTTAAAA
>NW_021763512.1:0-708 GCF_005508785.2 Acyrthosiphon pisum
AGATAATTTCAGAATTTTAAAAATTAAATTGTTAAAATATTGAACTAGTTGTAACTAATATTTAATTTTGAGAGTTTTATCGTTAACACTACAGAAGTTATCCATATAATAAAAAATGAAATTGTCATAAAACAGTAAAAAATTATCAAAGTTACCCCATTTTACTGTACTACTTTTATTTTTAAACTATGAGAACTTTTTTCGTATTTGTGATATCGAAAAATTAAAAACAATGTTGCACATTCTATGTTCTCTTCTCCCTAGTAGGAACATTTGGTTGCATAACATGAACTATAAGTTTAGCCATACTGGTTCTTATCCACGCAAAACCATTTTTACTATGTTTTACATTTGTAAAACGGAGACCACACAAGCGTGTGTAGCATCCTCTTAATAATATTTGTCATTCCGAATTTATTCAATTCAGCGTAGCCCGCAGATTAAATAAATATATTAGTAAAAATCAAGTAATAACCAAAGTTATAAATAGAAGATTTCGTACCCAACCGTAATCCTTAAGATAGTATAATTTTCTATAATAATATCATTGCTGCATATTGACAAAAGCTGAAACACTGAAATGTGCATTCACACAATACTGTTTTAATCGTGAATTCGTGAACAGTTATCATTAATTGGCATGGAAAAAAAAAATTCCGAACCAATAAACCACAATAATTTAAAAATGATTAGTGAAATACTGAAATG
>NW_021763513.1:0-996 GCF_005508785.2 Acyrthosiphon pisum
GTATTATAGGTATACTTATCTATAGTATTAAAAAAAAATTGACCTATAATAGGTATCAATAATTAATTCCAAATTAATCATATCACAATATCCATTAGGTAACGCGTTATACATCAACAACAAACCGTGGTACTATCATAGATATATAATAGTATACTTTAGAAGTTTCAAGTACCCACAAATAATATTATACAATCACAACAAAATAACTAAAATAGTTATTCCAGGTTTTTTAATATGTAATTTCGTCCAAATTTGAACTTAAAATGACTATAAAAATAAACTGTGCTTATGTATTTCTTAGAATTTTTGGTAACAGAATTAAATATTAACGTGAAATCTTGTTTTAAATTTTCAATCCTTAGATATAAAAGCTGAACATTTTATAAATTTTCAACTACAAAATAATTATTCAATTTTAAATTTGATAAATTTGATCAAAATTTCAACTTCAAATGCTTATAAAAAAAATGTGTGCCTATGTATTTTTAATATTTTATTATTGCTATTGTAACAATATATCAGGAGCCTTGCATTAAATTTTCACGCATTTTTACCAAACAAATAAAATTTTATTGATATTTATAGAAAAAAAAATTAAAAAAATTGAAAAATGACAATGTCCGTAAGCAGCTCAAAAAGAGTGAAATTATTTTCAAATTTTTATCGTGTGTAGAAAATTCTAATATAAACATTCAGTGAAATTTTCAAGTATCTACAGTCATTCGTTTTTTAATTACAATAAAATAAGAAATCGTTACGTAAGAAATCGAGTGAATATCAAATGTTGTAAAAATATGAATTTCAAACGCTCATAAAAATTTATTTGAGTTTCTTATAGACATTTTTTTTTTGATAAAGGTAGATTATCCTATAAGGAATCTTGTATTACATTTTAAAATCTTAGTTCTAAAAAGAAAAATTTTACGAATTATAACTCAAAATAATTTGCTAATTTTCGTGATTTTAACATATTTTGTCAATTTTGAACTTAAA
>NW_021763513.1:3352-5212 GCF_005508785.2 Acyrthosiphon pisum
CACAAGAATTTAAATTGACACGCGTGTCATTGCGTCAATGTACTTCAATCTCATCGTCAAATAGAGGCATCAATACTCATTTGATCCCGGATTCTAAGTGCTCGGGTCGTGTTATTTTTATGTTTACTTTTTGTGACGCACGTAAATCCTAACCAATATAATATTATTCAAAGGTTCTTTGAAAAAATATACAGTTTCATACTTTCATATGCCTCTATATACGGTTCTACGGCTGTTATTTAGAATTTATTGTGAATTCATAACGTACGTTACATTACGTGTGACGTGTGTTGTGTATAGTACGATATAGATAGTATACGTGATTATAAAATTCGGGTAAAACTATTATGGTATAAAATAATCCACATAAGCGCTTTTAGTATTATACAACTACATAATAGGCACTATATAATATATGTATTATATAAATATAAAGTGTAGCTGGTATATTATTGTGCTTTATTGTCACTTCGTATTATTTGTTTAGATCCTATCATAGGAATTACTAATTAGGCATAATAATTTCGTTAATCTTTAGCTGCAGTAAAACTAAAAATTGATGGCTGCTTGGAAGCTTTTAGATTATACTCAGATAGTATCCATATACATTATACAACACCACTCGTTATATACTCGCTCAATAATGCCCAATTATTTCTTCACGAGGATCTTTTGCCTATTATATATTTATATATTGTTGGTAGGTATACCTTCAACTACCAATTCAAAGATTGGTACTTCAATAATGTGTATAGGTACCGGTACTCTACTTAAATTAATTTCAAATGAAGAACTCTCTAGACATCTCGTTATCTGCACCAGCTGACCGATGAACAGTAGATATCTATATAGTCGTGAGTGTCACTTTAATACTTTATGTTCAAAAAATGTACTGATATTATCTGATAGCTATATTAATTACACACCCTTATTAAAAATGGTACGGGAGCAGTGGCGCAACTACACCTAATGGTGCCCTAGTTACTAAAATTACTTGGTGCCCTACTACATATTATTTGCATTATACAATTATAATTTATATTTATGGTGACCAAATAAACAAATTTAAAAAAGTACATTTTAAGACCTTAGCTCCTATGTCAAAATTGAACAATGTGAATACTATATACCCATTTTGCCCATGCCATAGCTCATAGGTCATCTTCATCTATACAAATTGTTTATTTTATCTATTTATTTTTTTTTTTTATCATAAACTATAAAATCTAATTATTGGTGTAATGGTGTGTGTCTTTATGATAAAAATATTTTGAAATTTAAGTAATTTTAAGTACACTTAAACTGATTAGCTACTAACCAACCAGAATATACCTATTAAGTCAAACCATAAAATATAAATGGATAGGTAATCAAAATTCAAACTATAAAAATCATAAACATATTATCCCATAATATTTACTTTAAAAAAAATACAATTTTATGTATTTAACACTAATATTAAGGACACTAGGAGAATGCATCAAAAAAGAGTACTGTCATCCGAAAAAAAGTACGTATCTGGTTACTATAATTATAGTATAGATTTTATACCTATATATATTAAAATACTTCAACTAGGTATTTACATAAAGAGTAATTAAAATATATAGGTAAGAACTAAAAGTCAAGATGTAAAATGAATGGAGTACCTAATTTATAAATAATTTAGGTACATAATTTACAAATCATTCTAGGTACAACTGTCTATTTAAAATAATAAATAATACAAATTATATTATAAGTAGGTTCTTTAATTCATAAAAAAAATTAATAAGTTAACTAAGTTGGCAAATGTTCTATTATTTTACAATTTTTACTTATAATAATATAATTAATTGGTTCTGGTTTTATTTTTTTTCA
>NW_021763514.1:0-744 GCF_005508785.2 Acyrthosiphon pisum
GCATATTTGGCATATAGTCGATTTTTTACGGTCGTTAGTGCATATTATTTCATAAAAATATATTTTAGACAAATATTTGAAAAGTTACTTGTTTCTTATTTACTTTCCCGTTTACAAAATGATAGTGTTTTGATTTATTTTTATTCAGTGAGTGTGTGACTTCCTAGTGTCCTCGTACATACTGCATACTTAATACTTATTTAGACTTTACGCGTCTTACGAAATTATATCGCGGAAACAATGTAATCGCTACCACTACCATCCTAACCGTATAAAGTTGCAGCTTCTCACCAACCAGCATTTATAATTTTGTACATTCTACAGTATAGTTTTCTTATAATGCACTATTACACTCGCCGATGAGTTTACTCGTATGAGTCGTATGCGTTTGTCCATTAAATTTCCTGTTTTAGTGTTTTCATGTGAGGTATTGGTACTGTACACATTATTCATATTTTATTTAAACAATTCCGAAAGAAAAACAAATAGTTGCGGGCTGTTTGCAAAATTTTGTGGAGGAATTTGAATTTTTTTAAATTTATGGATTAATTCTTATTATTTTAAAATTTTCTCTTGATTTTTTTACATAATGCATATTTTAAATGAATGATTAAAAAATGTGAGGGCATATAAATGCATATTTTCGAACTTTTTAGTGCATATTTTAATGCATATTTTGACAACTTTTAGTGCATGAATGCATGCTTATTTATGCATTTTTTAGTGCATGAAGTAACGAGCCCT
>NW_021763515.1:0-660 GCF_005508785.2 Acyrthosiphon pisum
ATCCAAGTTTAATAAATCCTACATTTAACACCTATGACATAAAGGTTATATTTTTAAAAAAACCATTTTTAGAGATTATTATTCTTAGAATAAACATTTTACAACTCGGAAACTATTCATTAGTATTTTTAATTTTGATATAGATACATCAACAATTTCAAGAAAATCATTCGCTAAATGATTTGCAGTAGAAAAGGTGGGGGGCATATTATTTGAAAAATAGAAGTATGTATCGCCACAGGACACTCCTTAAGTAGTACGGAATTTATCAGAACTTTGGAGATATGGTGTTTAAAAATTTAGATATGCTCAACAATTCTAAAAATGATAACATGAATAAAATATGTACTATTAAAGGGAAAAAGGTGGGTAAGTGGATTTCGCTTTGCTGTACAGTAGGTTACAAGTGGGTCACTGTATAATGGATGGTATTAAATTTGAATTCAATGATATAATATCATTGTATAAGAAAAACGATTCTGAGCGGAGACGGTAAGTTAGTCTAGGTATAAGACATAATATTATATTAGGGTACCTACCTATAATAAATTCCAAAATTAATCATATCATAATATTTATCAGGTACTTATAACGCGTTATACATCAACCAAAAAACCGTGGTACTATCATAGATATATAATAGTATACCTTTAGAAGTTC
>NW_021763516.1:0-953 GCF_005508785.2 Acyrthosiphon pisum
ATAATATGGTGGTGGTAACTGGTCAGTCATATTTGAACAATGTTCAATGTTCATGGAATCATGTTGTACGCTTATAACTGACAGATACGTAATACGCATAACTTATAACAAAAACAAAACATTTTTTTCACAAACATTGAAAAAAAAAATAACGTACATACTACATGCGTTATGTACAAAACTCGATCAGCTGACTGGTGTCTTGCTTACCTCGGAAGGGTCGGGCCGAAGTAACCGCGGGAAGGTACCTCAAAAACCTTACCGCGGAACTCCGACCACACGCCGGCTTATCCTCGCCCAACTCTGGCCGAGAGCTTGCGGGCCCAGTCAACCCGCGAGCGAACACGTGCAAGGAGGAAGTCTGACTGGGAGACACCCCCCGATAAGCACAAAATCCGATTATCGGTACGGACACGGCATCCGTCACAAAAACCGTACCGTTACTAGTAAGGTCGGATCGCGGCAGGTTAAAACCCCGCCCCGATCACCGACGCTAACGGGAAAACAGTCGTTGTGGGTACTGGAAGAACCGGTCTTCGAAATCCCATTCCGCGGGCGTGAAGAGAGCCCCGTCGGAAACCCGCCCTGGCCAAGCGCCCGGGCGGAGCCGACGCTTCACGAGCATTGTTACCCGAGCCCGGCCGGTGGGCGCGTACGCCCTCGCGCGTCCGCGCGTGCCGTCCGCACTCGGGCGACTGATGTGGATGGCCTCGCGGAGACTGTGGGAGTACCGTCTTAGTAGAAGGGAGGAAATTGTCCGGCGTTCGCAACCCGGCGCTCGCTGGCGCAGAACTTTCGAAACCCACCGATCAACCTCCTTGCCTGAGCGTTGCCAGCAGAACATCGTATGGCGCTCGGGCGCCCGGTGTACCTGTCTGGAGGGACGAGTCTGCGCCATCAAGGCGAGAAGTAGCCAGTCCCGCTTAAGTGGAAACAGGGGGTCACCCCACCGG
>NW_021763517.1:0-974 GCF_005508785.2 Acyrthosiphon pisum
TTGTTGTCAGGAAAACCCTCATATTATGTTTTTAAGTATTATAAAATGGATCCGCAAAGGCGGCATAGCACTGCACACAACAGCCAGACAATGCGTTACGTATACCCGCGCTTGGTTTTTAATTTTTTTAGCAATGTTCCGGAAGGAGTCGACGGACTTAACATATATATTCGGAAAGCCAGGAAAATTGTCTACCCGAAAATATAAATTCCAAGAACCACCGGGCTTCTTAAGTAGCAGTACTTAGCTCATGAAAGCGCCAGGTGAACAATGCCGGTATGACGCTTGACGTAGACGTGCACGTGGTTTTTATTTTTTTTGACCGTGTTCCGGAAAGAGTCGACGGACTTAACATAGATATTCGGAAAGCCAGGAAAATTTGCTACCCGAAAATATAAATTCCAAGAACCACCGGGCTTCTTAAGTAATCGTACTTAGCGCGCGAAAGACCCAGGTGACCAATGAGCGCATGCCGCATAACGTATACCCGCACTTGGTTTTTAATTTTTTTAGCAATGTTCCGGAAGGAGTCGACGGACTTAACATAGATATTCGGAAAGCCAGGAAAATTCTCTACCCGACGATATGTATTCCAAGAACCACCGGGCTTCATAAGTAATCGTACTTAGCGCGCGAAAGACCCAGGTGACCAATGAGCGCATTCCGTATAACGTATACCCGCGCTTGGTTTTTAATTTTTTTAGCAATGTTCCGGAAGGAGTCGACGGACTTAACATAGATATTCGGAAAGCCAGGAAAATTCTCTACCCGACGATATGTATTCCAAGAACCACCGGGCTTCATAAGTAATCGTACTTAGCGCGCGAAAGACCCAGGTGACCAATGAGCGCATTCCGTATAACGTATACCCGCGCTTGGTTTTAATTTTTTTAGCAATGTTCCGGAAGGAGTCGACGGACTTAACATATATATTCGGAAAGCCAGGAAAATTGTCTACCCGAAAATATAAAATC
>NW_021763518.1:0-1047 GCF_005508785.2 Acyrthosiphon pisum
ACGTGGACTTTCTATGTCACACACACTCAAACCACACTCGTCGTTCACTCTCTCTCTCTTTCTCTCTATTTATGTATATATATATATATTATAATATACGCCTTTATGTCGTTTAGACGATGCCTATAGCTAATATTATTATATACAATCGTCGCCGGGTCTTCGTATTGTAAATTCTCTGTCGCCATCACGTCACGCTTATTGTGTATACATACACATTCTTTGAGACGCAATGTTATACTTACTATATTGTTATCGAAACCCAGCGGTCAAAGTGATATGGCACACAATATTATATCCCACTACCTGTTTACTTTTTTCGTTTTTATTTTTATCCATTTATTTATTTTTTCCGAAGCTATATTATATACATCCTATTCTTTGAATAACTGTAATTTTGAATTATAATAAAATATGCAATAAATAGTATATTATTATACTTTAGTTTTCATCAGTGGTGCATTTAGACATTAAGCGCCCCGGGGCAAAATTTTTCTAGCCCCCCCCCCCCACACAAAGAAATATACATTTGATATTTTTTGTAGATAATAAATATATTTAAAATAATTATTAATAAACTTCAACAATTAACAAACAATATTTAAAAAAATTACTTATATTTTTCGACGTGCACGGTCTAGAGCAAATTCTTGAATAATATGATCACAGCTTATTGTTTTAGTTATATCAGCTTCTATATTCATAATTGCTAATGCAGATAACCTTTCTTCTTCTATGCTTGACCTTAAGTATGATTTTATACGTTTTAGGACTGAAAAATATCTCTCGGTTGAACAGTTGCTAACTGGAGTGCATAACAACATTCTCAAAGCAATATCCACATAAGGAAAGATATCTTTTAACTCATTTTTCCTTATAAATATTAACATATCTTGTATACTCTGTGGAGGATTGGAAATTGTTTTTAGGTAGCTGCCAAAATGAATACATTCATTGGAAAATGAAGTTCCCAAATCTGTATTATATTCATTTTTTAAATATCAGCAGTGTCATGTCTGCTGCTGTCAATTCAGTTAATTTAAAAAA
>NW_021763519.1:0-9275 GCF_005508785.2 Acyrthosiphon pisum
AAACTAGATAATAATAATTTTAGTTAGGCTTTAATGTTATGTTATAAATTATAAGAGTATAACATTAAATTATTTTCACGAGCTTAATAATTTATATAAGCTTAAATTCTGAACCATTTAGAAATATTTTTACGGAAAAACTAATTTAAATCAGAGAAACTATCATCTATATTTATTCATTTGTTTTAAAATCTATAGTTTTTAGTAAGCTTTTTTCTATACTTACAGTCTTAACCAGGTTAAGTACCTATTGGTATAGGAAGCTACACTTACAACTTGAGTTTGTAATATGTACAAACAATTAATTAAGTTCTATAACTATTATTTTTCAATATGTATTTTATTCCAAATAATGTCGAGTTCTATGTTTTAATTAAACTGGTTTGTTTTAAATGTCATTACCATATTAAACTATATCTTATGTATAGGTATCTATTATTTTATCAAAGCTAATAAAAAACTATAGTCATAACTGTGGAAACAAATAATATTAACGATTAAGTAAGTAAGCATAATATTTACAAAAGTCCAAAGGTATTTGTATTTTATATCCCAAATCTTAAATTGGCTTATTACTATGGTGTATAGATACAATAATACGTAAAACTGCAGATTTAAGTCCATTACGTGTATAGGACTTGAGAATATACCTAAAATAAGTATACCTAACAACATAACTACCTATAATATAATATAAATAATATAAACAATATGTCAGCTATGTTTAAAATTGGAAATGCATAATTGTCTTTTAACGTACTTGTAATAATAAAGCAATAAATAGTAGATAATTATAATAAGTACCTAATGATAATATTAAAATATATATTAAAATGTATACAGACTAATAAAAATACAAATTTGATAACATATTATGTTTATTTTACTAGCAATCAATATATTTATAGTAGGTACCTAATAGGTAGGTGCCTACCGTTTGATATTTATAATTATCGGATATGAATAAAATAATTTGTTATTTCTTATTTGATATCAGAAAATGTTATCTCACAAGGTTGCCTTAAGGTTACTCTACATTAAAACTTTAACTAATTACATTACATTATTATATTATATTGCTTAAACAATAAAGCAAAATTTATATTAGGTATATCTATAGAAGTAGGTACATATATGTTTAAATATAATACATATCTATATTTTTTAATTTGATATTCTTATAATAAAAATTTGTTTATATTTTAAACTTAAATTATTATTAGTTATTAAATATCAAGTTATAACTTAAAAGTTTGATGATATATAGTTACATGTAGGTATTTACATATACATGGTACTGTACAGTATGTACCTACTATTATATCTATTACACTGTGAATCTACATAGGTATTAACTTAAAAATATTTGTTAACTATTTAATACCATTTCAGTTCATCAAACATTATCTATGATGTATATAAATATTAAAAATATATGTATATATATTATATATTATTATGTTTAGATATTTTCTAATCCTATAATAATATGACAAAACGTATCAATGTAGGCATATAAGGATACACTGAGATGTCCAAAAATTGTATAAAATGGCATCCCCTATCTGTTTAGTATTTTATGCACCTCGTGAGTTTATTGTGAGGGTGAGATGAAAAGCTTATTATAGCGTTGGACATAGTATGAAGTCCTGCGAGCTTTGAAATTGTAATATATTCGCATGGGTAACTTAAATATACATATAAAATGCTACTGATAATAATATAAACAATGGTTAATATAGGGAAGATTAAAACTGTATACCTATAACTAATCTATAAAACTTGTATAACGACAATGTTAAAAATATTATAAGGGACTCCGGGGGTAGTACCATGTTTTCTAAATGATCATTGGAGGTTGACGAAAGCGTTTATTAATACGTGCAGATTGCAGGCAACCGCCACCCCAATCGAAATATTTATTAACTCCATACAAAAACTATAAGCTGCACGTTATTTAGCCATCAATGCGGTCGATCATTATAATATAGGGTTTTCGAAATACTCACCATAAATTAAATTAAAATTGTGATTTCATTATTATGTAGTACGTGACAAATAATCGAAAAATAGAATGATTAATTCAACGTGGAATGTATAATGTTATGTTTGTATTATATTAGCTATATGTATTATAGTGTTAAACTATAATAATAGTGATTAATGCGTTTATTATTTGCAAGTCTGTGCAAACGGTCTATATAGGTAATTACCATATTGTAGGTTTAAGGTTATATTAAGAATAATTTAAAGAAACATTTGACCACATCCCACTCGCCCGAAATTGATTTTCAGTTACCGTCATCATATAAATAACACATATGGGTAGGTACTTTTATACATGGGTTTTTGTAAGATAACATATAAGTTTATTTTTTACAAAACAATATTATAGGTATAAGATTTATCACTAAAATTGTTTTGAATGCGGAGTATTCGTACCCATTTGAAGTATGAATATAATATTCTGTATGTAAAAGTATATGAAGCTATTGGGGTATATATATAATATAAGCATAGTATATATATCTTACATATGCAGGATTTAGGATTTAGAGCTTACTGTAGGGTCAATGTGAGCTGGGACACTAACGAGATTTCGAATTTGTATTATATAATATAAGGGCGACAGCGTTCTAACCTAACCTAACCTGCACCTTTCTGGGTCCTTCGGCGAGCACTGACGATTGAAACAATGCAGGCGGACTCTGGGACAGATTACCGCGCGAAAACCCGCCGGAGTGTATACCTATCCCCCTTATTTGTGCGTGCATATATATATACATATATTATGTATGTATATAATACGTTCGTAGGTACGTATTATTATAATCGTCGACAACAATGGGCGCGCAGCAGCAGATGAAATCGGATATTGTGCGCGCGCGGCGCCACGGTCTTCGTCGTCGTGACGCGTATATAAGGTAGGTATATAATATGTATATTTATGTATTATATATATATATATACCTCCACGGATCCTATATCCCCGCCGCTACTGCCGTCGTCTTTATATATTATATGAATTCTCGTCGTGGAGTTAGTCTCTTTCGTCAAAATCCGTATTTTTACCGCCGTCAATACGCATTACAATGATATAACTATGGGTACTGGCCACAACTGTAAGTAGACTGCAGTGCTTGTACTGACGCGGGTTCCATGTGTGGCGCCAACGGTACAGCCACCGCCGCGATAGACGAACACAGATAACGACGATTGTTAAAATAAAAAAATATATAATACAACTTATTATACCATTATAATAATATCAGCTACCGCATAAAAATGACCTTATTAATTTAAAAAATATAATGTTTGTAAACTCTTCACTGGTGCACTGCTGCTTGTTTTATTTTTATATTTTTTATCAACGTTTTGTATTGCACAAAGGCTGCACCGTCTAATTAAACAACGTACTGTGTATAATAATTAATACTATACTAAGTAATATATATATATATATAAGTGCTAAGTAGTTAATAATATGTACATACCAACGCGGATGAAAACATTTGTTGTTTACCGCAAACGCCGCCGCGCCGTGCCATGTTAATAAAACGTCGGCTGTTATCGGTTTGGACTATGGTTTTCTAATTGGAACTCATGTTCCCAATTCACTTATAATATGTATATGTATGTATCATTGTATTTATATATTATGTGTGTACGTGTATATACAGAGCGTATATAATATTAAAATAAACTGTGTTATATGCAGGTCTAAAAGTCGTGTTTACGACTTTGTACTGTGTGTTATACAGTCATTTAAATCGGTTGTAATATATTATGACAAGCATAAATAAATTGTCCATACAAGATTCGTGATAATCGACGTTTTATGTTTGTATAAAATATTTACCTCGTGAGAAAAAACTAAATTACGCGCTTACACACATTTAGGTATAGATACTATATTATAAACATTAAAACATGTATAGGTACAGTGTATATACACTACACTACAAGTAGTATTGATAAAACTCGTGTTTTAACAAATCACCAATACCGCGAATAATTTTAAATCAATTACCTAATAAAGTATAAATTAATCATTAAACATTTATCTATACTATCTACTCGGACGTTACTATAAAGAACCGTTTCAACTCCTTAATTAAAATTAGTAATGTTTATAAAACAAATTAATTAACATATTGGAAGTTAGATTAAATTATATTTTTTCTTTTATATTTAATATACAACTATATTCGTTCAAGAGGCGAGATCGTTCCCGCGTTTGTGATGTCTCCGTCTTACTTGGTAACGCATAATTACATATATACTTACATACATCAAATTGTACAGAAGAATTAATTTTATTGATTTTACTTTATAATATTTTGAGGATATATTTGAGTTAATTATAGCCAATTAAATAATTTAAAGGTTTATAAGAACTCTATATTCCACATAACCTTTTTCGTATTTTAATTTTAAAGCTATAGTTACGAGAATTAAAAAAAGTTAATGTTCTTTAAAATGTGGTTTGCGAAATATATTTCAATATAATGTTATGAATAAAATTAGTATTATTAAAGTATGAATGATATTATATTTGGATACAAAACATACGTCATTTTTACAGAACGTTAAATATATAATTTAGGTAATATGGTTTTGACGAGAAAACAAACATCAAGGCTGAAATATATCATATCTTTTGAACTCATCGGAACTATGTCCAACGCATTACAAAATCACGCTTCCATGGATGTCATAATGTATAGTTGTTGTAACTAGGTACATACCTACAATGAAATTATACTAATAGCTCAACAACCAGCAGGATTTACATGATCCCGAATGTTATACTTTTTACAATATTTATGCAATGTTTTATGGACTGGGGTGATGTAGTAGAAACATTAAATATGCTTAAATATTAATTATTGCTGAATAATTGTCCGTCATTATGAACGCGCAAAATTGAATTTATTGATAAACGTACATAATATATAATACCTATATGTAAATAATATATAATATAATATTATATTGTTTCGACAAACACGATTTTCGTATAACTTCCGGTTTTACGCTGGGTTGAAGTTCTAATGGGAAATTGTTGTAAAACAGTTTGTTACGGTTTGTTTTTCGCGTAATATATATAGAATATAGATAGGTATATATATACTGCCACGTAGCTTTTTAATTATCGCACATAACGTGCGTCGGTACATATAGCCTATAGGTATCGTAGGTACCTACAATATAATATACATCACACGCGCGCGCCAGTTACTGACAAGTTATGGTTTTTAATTAAAACATTTTTATTCTTAGCGTGGGAATTACTAATTATCTCAATTTAGAATCGTCGTGAGTCTATCCACTGGAGCAATAACGGTCCGATTTTACTCGGCATAATTTTCGGATTTTTTTTTGGCAATTAATAATAATTATTAACCCAAAAAACGATAGGAACCTCGTTACGGCGAACCGCTCACGTATATTATACGCATTTTATATAATATAATATATAATTATTAAATAGGAAATATAATGAAAAAAAAATATACGGTCACTCTGTGCGGTGGTTATAATATTGTTGTAAATTTTCCCGTTTTTTTCCGTTTCAATAATAAATCATATAGTACAATAAATTATACATTATACCTCAATGACATCGTTTAGCCGCCAATATTGAAAGAGTCGTTTTTCTCGAGTCTATTTGATGCGACGAGGTCGCTCGTGACTAGCAATTCGAGCTGCAGGCAGACCATATTATAGTGTATATACTGTATATATATATATACTTACCTATAACTAATTGCACTCCTACTTTACACACAATGTCTACCGTAAGTTTTGCGGCGTGCATATATATACATTAAACGCGTGCAGTTGCGGGTGTATAATATGTAAGTAGTATAAGTACGAAAATCAGCAGTCTAAGCTTCACGGTCTACCGATCGGCTACCGACAATTTATTTTACGTATATTTATAATATAAAGCTAGGTGTATACTATTTTTTTTTCATTTCATTGTTTTCACGGCAATAGGATATGCGACTTTTAATTATTGTTTCTCGCGCGCTAACAGAATACAATAAGCTCTACGTCGTTTTGATTATATTTTTCGTTTTCCAC
Source organism: Acyrthosiphon pisum (assembly GCF_005508785.2). Classification (NCBI taxonomy): domain Eukaryota; kingdom Metazoa; phylum Arthropoda; class Insecta; order Hemiptera; family Aphididae; genus Acyrthosiphon; species Acyrthosiphon pisum. The sequence goes on from NW_021763519.1 coordinate 6,091, forward strand.
CCGACAAACATCGAATTCGAATATTAACCTATAGGTATAATACATTACTACCTATGCTATACATGTGCAATGTATATACATTATATACTTCAAAAAGTTTTGATTTCATTATTCATACAATGTTATCTATTATATGCCGCCGTACTGGTCGGACACGATATATTATGAATATTATAAAATATGTTTATATATATTGTATAAATATATTTATATCGGTATTGTATACCGATTTCGGTGCAAATGAATCATTTCGTATGGCGGCGGTGACCTGCGGGAGATGGCCGTTGGGCAGCGTGGTAGACGTACGCGTATATTGCGGGAGAGCGGAAAAAAAGTATAATATATTAATATAATAAATAATCGTAAAAAACGGTCACAGCGCCGGGTGTATATATATATATAATATACGATAATCTTGTCAACGTTTTTTTCTACTTTTTAATATTATTATTTTCCAACAATAAGCTCGTATATTATTTCGTTCATGTCGTGTGGGACGTTAAGTATGTAAACAATGTGTCAACAGCTCTCTCGGAAAGAGATGGAAAAAAATAAACAGGAGACTTTTTTCTCTCTTACTATATATCCATCTCCATATATAATAATATACAGCTTAAAATATTTCACGAAAAAACAATATCATATTATATATTATACTCTCGAGCAAGGAAATTATGGATGAGAGGGGTGGATGAGGGCGATGGCTATTCTTGCACGCCTAGGTTATGAGTTATGACACGTGTTTCTTATACATATATATATAGTAAAAAACACGAGTTTTCCCTTACCCGCAATGTAGTTGATTGATAACCCGGCGAAATTCGCATACGCCCGCGTTGCAATTAAAACGCGTTACGCATGACGACCTCGACGATGATGTCGTATATTCGTATATATGTGTATTATTACAACTTATAAGTATCATAAGTACACTTAATATATGTATATAATTACTATTGAAAATGTTAATTAACAAAAGCACATTTTAGCACATTTATAATATATAGGTACTATAGTAAGGTATAATAGAGTATTAGAGTGCAAGCAGCAGTGTAGAATGCAAAAAATAAAAATAAAATATAAAATACGCGCGTGTGGGTATTTTATGTTATATGTATATTATGTACGCGTATAATATATATTTATAATATATAACCGTAATAATGGCTGTTATCAGTACGACGATCAAACGCATCGCGTATATATACACACGGTGGTGGTGTGTTGTATATACGCACATATATAGCCCACGAAAACGGGTTCATAAATATTTATGAATTGTTACTGCGTGTATAAATTATATAGAATTTTATTACGTTACTATACACCCCACCATTGGCCTCCTACCCGTTTGTATACGGTATTATATTATATAGTGTCCGGGACATAGGCTAGCCTGACGCCGGGTGTCCGCGTGTGCAGTATATCTATATAGTTATATAGTATAATATAATATAATACATAGATAATATGTTTAAAATTATATATGTATACTGTATAAGTCTTATCCGTTTATAATAATATTATAAATTACAATAATAATAATAATACGATCGGCGAGTTGTTGTTAATAATATTGCTAGAATAAAAAAAAAAATAGAACGCGGGCGAATACTTGACTCATTTTTGCCGGTATATTTGCGCGCGTATTATATAGGTATACCCATTTAATAAGGATTAAATAGTTAGGTACCCATATTATATTATTATAACGGACAACCAAATCGATTCTCGACATGACAGCGTGCAATAATAATTACGCACACGGTGCCCGCGAAATTTAAATTCTGATTTACGATAGGTATATTATACGTCCCTATAAACATTATAGGTATAGATATTGTAGATAGGTATACCTACTATTATATTCATCTGCCGGCGTGCGTGTTTGATATATGCGTCGGTAACCGATCATATTTCGCGTGCCACAACAATATTGTTAAATAAATAATAGTAAATTATAATATAATATTAATGCGCGTATAATCGTGTAAAGGTTTCGAAAAACACGGGCATCGACACCTGCCTACGGTTTCCACCGAACCGACGTCGCTTCGCGTTTGTTCCGCGTCGCAGTAGACAATAATATACATATATACATAATAATAATATATTATTATGATATTATATAAAAAAAAAAAAAAACTGTGGCGGCCCATACAGCCGGGTATCTATGCGTATATAATAATAATATATAGCCTATAGGTGTGTATGTACGCATAATAATATATTGTTATATTTTCATTATTGTCTACCGCCCGGCCATTCCGGTCTATTGGTTTTTGCGGTCGAGTTGGTGTTGACGACGACGACCAGATATAGATAATATAATATATTAATATACGTAAGTACGTATATATATATATAATATACCTTTCTTGAAAACCCGACGAAGCGCTTTCGGGTTCACACCTCACAACCGGTCTACTCGCCACCGTCCACATACACACGCACACACACACACACACACCACACTATATGACTGGTATCGAATGGCCAATTAAAATAATTATACGACGACAGACGCCCGCCGCCCGCAGACGGGACTGTCCGCGCGAGTAATAACGTCGTCGTCGTCGTCGTAGCCGCCCGTCGTAATACTATGCGTGCGCACACCTAAACCGAGGTGACGACGGCGTTTAATGTTACGAAACGTATCAATTTCCTTTGCGCACGTAGATTTTGCGCAAAAACGACGGGCTGTACTTATGCATAGGTATATATAATATTATCTGTATAAAAATTATATAACGCGCAAATTATAATATTATACCGACACAATCTTATGCATTACGATGGTTTTGTCTGGCCACAGTGTACGCCCGGTGTGTGGATGCAGTGTTTGTGTGTATAAACAAACTCGTTTTTGCGACAACAATGCGTTAAATTATTATTATTATTATTATCGTCAGCTACGCTTTTTCTCGGATGAATATCTAAATCGATCGTCACGTATATTTAATGATAATATGTATAATAATATAATATATAATAATATTATGTTAATATTGTGCCTTCATTCGTTTTCCCCGCGGTTCTTGATTGAAACCAGCTGTCATAACTCGTAATCAACTTTTACCTCGCACCCTCATTTACTCACGATTATTTCGTAATTTCAGATTCCCCACAAACTATAATACATACAAAGTATAAACTAAATAATATTATACTTCAATATTGTTCTC
>NW_021763520.1:0-768 GCF_005508785.2 Acyrthosiphon pisum
AAACGAGTGACTGTAAAAACTTGAAAATTTCACTGAATGTTTATATTAGCATTTTATTTATACGATAAAATTTTTAAAATAATTTGACTCTTTTTGAGCTGTTTACGGACATTGTAAGTTTTCAATTTTTTTAGTTTTTTTTTTCTATAAATATCAATAAAGTTTTATCTGTTGGGCCAAAAAGTGTATAAATTTAATACAAAGCTCCTGATATATTGTTACAATATCAGTTGAAAAATATTAAAAATACATAGGCACAATTTTTTTTTATAAGCATTTAAAGATCAAATTTTGACAAAATTTATCAAATTTTAATTTGAAAAATTATTTTGTAGTTAAAAATTTATAAAATGTTCAATTTTTGTATCTAAGAATTGAAAATTTAAAACAAGATTCTACGTAAGTAATTAATTCTGTTACCAAAAAATCTAAAAAATACATTTACGCAGTTTATTTTTATAGTCATTTTAAGTACAAATTTGGACGAAATTACATATTAAAAACCTAGGATAATTATTTTAGTTATTTTGTTGTGATTGTATAATATTATTCGTGGGTACTTGAAACTTCTAAAGTATACTATTATATATCTGATATTTTACCACGGTTTTTTGTTGATGTATAACGCGTTATAAGTACCTAATAAATATTATGATATGATTAATTTGGAATTTATTATAGGTACCTAATATAATATTATGTCTTATACCTAGACTAACATACCGTCTCCGCTCAGAATCGTTTTTCCTTAAACAATGATATTATATC
>NW_021763521.1:0-811 GCF_005508785.2 Acyrthosiphon pisum
GCTTCCGTAGCATTTTTAGGGTTTTTGTTTTTCACCTGTTGATGCCATATTGTAAACTCGCCAATTGCAGATACTTCATCAGCTTCAATATCTGCAGAATATGTCTTTAAAAGCTCTTTAAATTCGGTCTCATTTTTCTCGTTTGCATTTATTAAACAAGTAAATTGTTTTAATAATGATTTATGGTTCAAAAATCTGTCATTTAGTTGTTCACAAAAATTATCTAAAAAAGGTATGAAAATCAAAATCCGCACGGTTTTACTTGCCACATAATTGCCTATTTCTTACTCCTTAGAAAATGACCGACTAGAACCACCTCAATCGTCAACCTTTCTTTGTCCAGTGATGACGTTTAAAAAATAACATAACATCATCATCCAACATAAGAAGGTAACTATTTTAAAATTTCAAAAGAATTATGTCGTCAATCAACATAGAAAAACTCATTTCCGAAGTGAAAGAATGAAATCTTGTATAATCAAGAAAACACGGACTACAGATACCATAGGAAGAAAGATCGTATATTTGATGTCGAAAAAAGTGCGTCGATGGGAGGCGAAAAGGGCCATTCGTTATCAGAGCTCGTACACTAATAAATTTGTTTAAGAATCTTGCTACGTTGTATTTTTTGCTCAATGAAATTAAATTTCCTTTTAAGATAACATAATTCATGCGTAAATTCACGTATTATTTATTTATTATAATTGTGATGTACAATTTCTTTAAAATTTATAATAAGACAATTATGACATTAGGTACAAATATTAAGACTTTTATTATGTATCATTGGCATAACCTTATCTTACCTATA
>NW_021763522.1:0-1535 GCF_005508785.2 Acyrthosiphon pisum
CTATTACGATAAAATTGTAAGTTTAAGCCATTATTCCAATATCTACTTTAGAACTTCAAGTTGTACGTGAAAACTACAAACGAAATGACGTAGACTGTATTTCAACAAAACCAATAAAAAAATGCGCACTAAACTTTCAACACACAATTATTCGACTCTATGTAATAAAGACTATTTACTACAGTTAGAAAAATCGTGTACACCGAATTAAGAAAAAATTATACACCATGCCCCAAGTCACTCGACGATGCATTTACTAAACATATGAAAAATCAAAATGAAAACAGTTTAATGTGTAAAGGTCAACAATTTATGCACGTACCTGACAATCAACTGTTTAATTAAAATTATAAGTGTTCAATGATTGAAATACAAATTAAATATCTTAAAATGTGGATTGATCAATATCAAGCACGGTTCTAGATATATCTATAAAAAGTAGACATAATATTAACAAATTGAAACGGTTTTCAGAAGTTTTTTTTCATCACTAGATAAGATTTTTAAGCCGACGTGTATAGGTACGTCAACAATGATAATTATTATTATTTATTACAATAAATGTTTATACTACAATATTTTAATTTTATGCTAAACGCGTTAATGTTATATAAAAATGTCTTTGATTTTATTTTCAAGCGGAACAAAATTACATTTTAACAAATAGTGCCGGCTCGTTATAAAAACATAGACATCGTTAATATTTCTATTACGATAACCTTGTAAGTTTAAGCCATTATTCCAATATCTACTGTACAACTTCAAGTTATGACAAATAATAATATTATATACGTTTAATAAATGTGTCCATACAAATCTTCACTGGATCTTTACGGCAATGACACAGTGAAGCATTTATCCCATACTCCACCCAACGTGGAGATGCAAAATTTATAGCTTCAGCTATATTGAAGCCATTATTATACCCACAATGATATCCAAAGGGGAACGTTACCATGAACTCACCTTTCTCCTGTGTGATCTATAACAATCAATAATATTGATCATAAAAAATCCCAATTACCTACTTATAAAAAAGTTTATAATTATTAATTCTTAATTATTTACTTTATTATAGGGTATAGCATTTTGTTCCAAAATATTGGGAGATATCATAGTCACTTTATGCCTGAGAAAAGCAGGGCAGTTTGCCGGTTTAGTTGGAAAAAAGCGATTAGCCAATCATTCAAATTCGTGTCCATATTCTGGAGGTATTGAATACCTTGAATAAAATAAAAAATATAATATATAATTACAACAAATAATAATAAAATGTAAGTGTAATCTTACAATGCTTTTCGATTTCCAACATGTATACAGTTAATACTATACAAGTCCATGTCTTCCGTGTTTATTTATATAAGGTTTATTTCATGATACGGAATTAAAATATACTGAAAAGCATTATAAAAAACAAAATTAATGTTTAAATTGGTCAAATCTACATTAATTTTTGCCTTTTGACAAATAATAATATTATATACGTTTAATAAATGTGTCCCTACAAATCTTCACTGAATCTTTACGGCAATGAC
>NW_021763523.1:0-729 GCF_005508785.2 Acyrthosiphon pisum
AAAAAGGAGGGTAAGTGGATTTCGCTTTGCTGTACAGTAGGTTACAAGTGGGTCACTGTATAATGGATGGTATTAAATTTGAATTCAATGATATAATATCATTGTATAAGAAAACGATTCTGAGCGGAGACGGTATGTTAGTCTAGGTATAAGACATAATATTATATTAGGTACCTATAATAAATTCCAAATTAATCATATCATAATATTTATTAGGTACTTATAACACGTTATACATCAACAAAAAACCGTGGTACTATCATAGATATATAATAGTATACTTTAGAAGTTTCAAGTACCCACGAATAATATTATACAATCACAACAAAATAACTAAAATAGTTATCCTAGGTTTTTAATATGTAATTTCGTCCAAATTTGTACTTAAAATGACTATAAAAATAAACTTTTTAAATGTATATTTTAGATTTTTTGGTAACAGAATTAATTACTTACGTGGAATCTTGTTTTAAATTTTCAATTCTTAGATACAAAAATTGAACATTTTATAAATTTTTAACTACAAAATAATTTTTCAAATTAAAATTTGATAAATTTTGTCAAAATTTGATCTTTAAATGCTTATAAAAAAAAAATTGTGCCTATGTATTTTTAATATTTTTCAACTGATAATGTAACAATATATCAAGAGCTTTGTATTAAATTTATACACTTTTTGGGCCCAACAGATAAAACTAAATTTTCTTAAAATCGTTTGGTTAACCAGTT
>NW_021763525.1:0-836 GCF_005508785.2 Acyrthosiphon pisum
CCCATATTAAAATATTCAAAGAATTGGTCTTTTGTTTTTTGGTTATACTCTTAAATAACTGTACGCCTCCCCAACATTAATTGAATGTTGATGTTCAAAATTAATCTATACGGAATAAAAATAAAGTAATTAGTAATTACCTATAATGGAAATACACTAATACCATGCATGTACCTACCTAAGATCGCATTATACATACTAATTGTTTTATAATAATATATTAATTTATTAAGATTAACTATAACATTTTTTTAGTTTGATTCAATATAATATTATGTCTCTTACCTTATTATTTCAGTATTTAAGCCGCCTTTTAACAAATTATCATTTTTGATAGTATCTTTCGTAATTTTTTTGACCAAAATTGTAATAGTAGCATCACATTTTAGATTCCGATTACGTGTTTTCATTTCCAAGCTTTTTGATTTATTTTTTTCATTATGTTGACACTTGTATATTTTTTTAAACAAAAATCTTTTGGGATTTATAATTTTACGAGACACAATCCAGTTGGTCAACGTTTCTTCTGAAAACTTGTTAATCCAATCTTGAACTAATTTCGATAAATCATTATTAATATCAAAGACAGTCTGCAACACAGCATTGAAATGTTCACAAGTTTTAAAATCACAATTTAAAACAACACAAGATGTATCAAACTTAAAAATTTGACTAACATCCATAATTTTTACTTTACTGAAGTATCTAATAATTAAGCATCCACATTTACCTTATAAATTAAAACTACCGCAATAAATAGGTATATATGCCACATATATGCCACAGTTACAGTTTTATCTAATTTAGGTACATTTTACAGACGAGTTTGATAGTTA
>NW_021763526.1:0-464 GCF_005508785.2 Acyrthosiphon pisum
ACGCTATATACGGGTTAGGTAAAGATAACGATTCGATAAAATAAGGCAATTGCTAGACAACTAGATAACTTAGATAAGTTATTGTGGCATATCGTATATCAGTCACGAATTTCCAGATTAAGTTATTAGTAGGTATTTCAGTATAATATCGTTTAGTACCTATTCGTCGTTCGCAAGTGTACAGTGAAGTGTAAAATGCCGAAATCAAAACCGCTTTTCTCGTCAAAATTACGTAAGTACGTCAATGAATTTGGCGGTGATATTTTTAGTACGGATGGTACAATATTATTCTGTAAAGTTTGTGAAGTTAGGGTTTCGGCGGAAAAAAAATTTACAATACAACAACACGTAGCCAGTAACAAACATATTATAGGTGTCCAAAAAAAAACGATAAAGAAACTTCATGTCTTCAAACTTTGATCACAACTTCGTCAAACTCATGTTTTAATAGTGACCTTTGTAAA
>NW_021763527.1:0-1417 GCF_005508785.2 Acyrthosiphon pisum
CATAATTAGAATGTACTCTCCGGATTTACCGGATATTTTATCACTGAATAATAAGTAAACATTATAATCATAAATTTAGTATAAAAACATATGTACGGAACATTAGGGAACCATTAGGTCCCTAAGTTCCATTTAAGTTGGGGGGTGTTAAGAACCCCTGGCTATATTAGTTAGTATATATATATAATAGTGTATAAGATAGTATTGTACGACGGCGACTGTCTGAAATTGCTGCGACAGCAATTCCAGGCAAGCGCTGGCTACAGGCACGGCTCGTATAGCATCGAGTGCAGTGGCATTTCAGAGCAGTAGACGGAACCTTGTGATTCGCGCCAGAGCATTATTATTGTCAGACCATTTTATTTCATTAAATGTATTGTAAGTTTTTCTTTTCAAGTAATATAGAAAGTAACCTATAGTTCGAAAGTGTTCGTTGTTTTATTTGTGCACGGACCTCCAAGGAGATTCGTAACACGATGATAATTGTTTCATAGAGCATACTCGCTTCTCACCAAAATGTTTATATGTATTATTAATGAAAGGAAATCAATTTGTACAAAAAGTATTAAGTAAATATTGTAAAACCGAAGTTATTTGTAATTGTGAAACTGGTTCGTATGACACCATTTGTTAAATCATGTTTTTTATATATATATATATGTAGGTATTATACTGTTTATAATATTTGCTGTATTGGTTTAAAAAAAAAATAAAAAAAAATTGAATGTTTTATCTTGAATGTGTTAATAATCCGATTTAAAATCTCGTGGACACAGGTTAGTAAGTATATGTAAATTCCCCTCTAGTATGCACTAATTGGCTATCTGTACGTCCACATTTTTTTTGCATTTTTTTTTTTAGTATATAATATAGCTGCAAAGGGAAAAAACTAACAGTTCAATGTATAACTCCTAAAAGTTATATCCAATTTTTTATTTATACAAGACATTTTAAAAATAAATTTAACAAAAAAAAAATAATAACTTCACTATGAGTCCACCAATAATTGTCAGTAAGTCTACATTTGACATCCGAGCTTTTAACAAGAAAAGTATTACAGTTGGATTACTAATTAACAAGCAAATTTCAATTATTTTATTATTGGAATGTAAACTTTCAAAGAAAATTATTACATTAAGTTTAGAAGAATGGTTTACACTGATGTCTGAATCTAATTACAATTCAATTATTAATAATCTAAATACCAGAGTGAGGCGTGTAAAGATCACCGATTCCTTTTCATATTCAATCAATGTTAAACAGAGTTCAATTACCCTACACCTTAACGAGGAATACATTACCTTGACACATGTAGATTTGTACCAGCTTCGTCAATTACAGAATTTGATAGATTTGTATGTGGCAGACAAGCAAAAACGTTTAGCAAATTACCAAATTACTTTCAACACTGCATATG
>NW_021763528.1:0-1012 GCF_005508785.2 Acyrthosiphon pisum
TAATAGTATACTTTAGAAAGTTTCAAGTACCCACGAATAATATTATACAATCACAATAAATAACTAAAAGAGTTATCCTAAGTTTTTAATATGTAATTTCGTCCAAATTTGTACTTAAAATGACTATAAAAATAAACTGTTTAAATGTATATTTTAGATTTTTTGGTAACAGAATTAATTACTTACGTGGAACCTTGTTTTAAATTTTTAATTCTTAGATACAAAAATTGAACATTTTATAAATTTTTAAGTACAAAATAATTTTTCAAATTAAAATTTGATAAATTTTGTCAAAATTTGATCTTTAAATGCTTATAAAAAAAAATTGTGCCTATGTATTTTTAATATTTTTCAACTGATATTGTAACAATATATCAGGAGCTTTGTATTAAATTTATACACTTTTTGGCCCAACAGATAAAACTTTATTGATATTTATAGAAAAAAAAACTAAAAAAATTGAAAACTGAAAATGTCCGTAAACAGCTCAAAAAGAGTCAAAATATTTTCAAAATTGTATGGTGTATAGGAAATGCTTATATAAACATTCAATAAAAATTTCATGTATCTGCAGTTATTCGTTTTTGAATTAGAACAAAATAAGGAAATCGCTACATGAGAAATCCAGTGAATATCCAATGTTGTAAAAATTGGAATTTCAAACGATCATAAAAATTTAATTTGACTTTCTTATAGATATTTTTTGTTTGATAAAGGTAGATAATCTTATAAGGAATCTTGTATTACATTTTCATATCTTAGATTTAAAAAGAAAAATTTTTATGAATTTCTAACTCGAAATAATTTACAAATTTTCGTGATTTTTCCATATTTTGTCATTTTTTGAACTTTAAATGCTTATAAAAAAAAACTGTGACTAACGATTTTTAATATTTTTCATCTGCCATTGAACAATATACTAGGAGCCTTCTATTAAATTTTCAGCTTTTTTATCCACAAATAAATTTTATTGATATTTTAGAAAAAACTAAAAAAAAATGGAAAATGAAAA
>NW_021763529.1:0-518 GCF_005508785.2 Acyrthosiphon pisum
AATTAATTAATTAATTGTATTTTTCATCACTTAACAACAAAGATTGTTGGCTTATGAAGTATTACATTGGCAGTCTTGTACTCTTGTAAGGTATTCGAATAAATTATTTTTAAATTCGTCCATATGCCCAGGGTTATCGATTTGGATATTTGTGCTTAACTGAGAGATATTATTAGTTCTCCGAATGCTTCCACTTGATTCATAAGGTATCCAATATCCATGCACCAATCTTAATTATAATTATAGTGATTTTATTAAACAAACAACCACTTATGTATGATTATAATTTATATTATATTTTAAAGTAGATACTTACATTTATATAGGTTTATGTATTCAATATTATACACAGGTACTTAGAGTTATACATTTAGAATGTATAACTAAACGTCAAAACATGTATAACCTAACTTTTATCTTTGATTTTTAACTGTAAATTCAAATATGTTGTATAAAATATTTAGGTATTTGATTTTTTGGCGTGTTTATGTATTTATTTTATGCAAAACGAGCAGTTT
>NW_021763530.1:0-1581 GCF_005508785.2 Acyrthosiphon pisum
TTTAAGTCTTTGTCCGCTGCGATGCGACCCGGCCTGCTCGAACAACCACGTCGAACCGCAATGGTCCTAACCTTATCACTGTTCCTTATCACCAGACCTCCACATCGCCCATACACCTTGCTTGAGACCGACGACCAAACCACGAGACCACTGCGGCTTCCGACATCGCTAACACTCCTCGCCAACTCGGGGGGGTTTGGGGGTCTCCCCCAATCCTATTATAAAATAAATATATTATAATACATTAACATACTTTGTTTAATAATTTCTAAAATATACAATGCACGATGTGTTAATTCAATTTTGGGAGGAACTTATTAACAGAATTTTATATTTGGTTTATTCGTAATGTGGATTAATTAGGGTAATGATAATGAAATATTTCAAAATTGAAAAACTTTTACCCTTCTTGAATGAAATATTGAAAAGAATATTATTTTTATTTTAAACTGTTTTTTGGTATGTTTCATAAAATCATCACTAGATGGTCTGATTTCATACATAATTAGTGATTATCAATATTTAATTCTATATCATGTTATAAAGAACATATTATATATGCATAAGAAAGATAATTATGGAGGTAATTTTTAAAATTATGGTAATTTATGTAAGAAATATTTCTATAATATTTTTCATTAGCACTTAACTAAGTAGAGGTGTTTACTGTTCTTTCTACTATAGTTTTAAATGAAATTTATTATTTCTTATTAATTAAAATTTATATGAAATATTTCAAAAAAAAAAAAAATTCATGAAATTTCAGACCCTAGGATTATACTAGCGTCCAGAGAAAGAGAATCCGAACGGCTGCAAGACGCCCGACTCTGTCATTATTAGCTATCACTATTACAGAATTCTGTGCTCTTCGTGTTTAATATTTATTACGTATGAAACAATAAACACAGATTTCTATAAAGTTTAGTATAGTAATTTATTTATTATATAAAGTAGTATTTATTAATCATTTGTATAAAATATTGTACATTACTAAACAAATATTATTTAACTATAATAACCACCTTTGTTCATAGATATGTAACTTACATTAGCAAATAATTTAAAATGAAAAAATGTGGCATGTTGCTAGAAACATTTGTTCGACTGGTCATAAAAAACTTTAAAAATAAAAATATAATATTCATTGCTGCCTAATATACTAAATATTTATAGCAATAAAATTAAGAATGTTGCTGGTAACAATGTAACATTTGTTGAATTGGTCAGTATAAATTGTTTATAAATAATAAGTAATAGACAAAAAATCCATTTGTAAATCAACTCCAATAATAAAGATGCTGATATATTATTTTGTTTTGCCCTTGTTGAAACTTCTAAATTTGTTTTATTTAGTTGTGATGTAAAAGTAGATGTTTGCTTTTCTTTGTTAACATTAGCACTTTGCTTGTAACGCGTTACGTAATTTCATTAGAATTATTTCCGAGTAACGAAAATGTAATGAAAATTACTTTTGAAAAGTAATTTCTATAGAATAACGTGTTACAGTTTCAAATTATTAAGTACCTACCTATCTATTGCGAATCGAAAAAAAATTTATGTATAATGCTGGTATTATTATGT
>NW_021763531.1:0-940 GCF_005508785.2 Acyrthosiphon pisum
TGCCTTTGAAACAATATACTAGGAGCCTTCTATTATATTTTCAAGCTTTTTTATCCAACAAATAAAATTTTATTGATATTTTTAGAAAAAAAACTAAAAAAAAATGGAAAATAAAAATGTCCGTAAAGAGCTCAGAATACATCAAAATATTTTGAAAATGTAATGGTGTATAGAAGATGCTAAGATAAACATTCAGTCAAAATTTCATGTATCTACGGTAATTTTTTTTAAAGTTACACCAAAAACCAAATTCAATTTTGTGAAAAATCGATTTTGCGTAAAAATTCCCGTTTTTCCTTAATTTTTCTTTTGTTTTTCCCGACGCTTTTGAAAACCACTGGGAAATTTAAATTTTGACCTCCCCAATGCACCAACGATATTCACTTTCTGATCGAACAAGATACTGAAGTTGAAAATCGTAGCATTATTTCGACTACTTATCGTGTACACAGACACAAAAAAAATAAAAAAATAAATAAAAAAATAAAAAAATAAAAAAACACACATCATTGTAAAATCAATACATTCATCGTTCCACTCAGAATCTAAAACCTGGAATAACTATTTTAGTTATTTTGTTGTGATTGTATAATATTATTTGTGGGTACTTGAAACTTCTGAATTATGCTATTATATATCTATGATAGTACCACGGTTTGTTGTTGATGTATAATGCGTTACCTAATGGATATTGTGATATGATTAATTTGGAATTTATTATTGATACCTATTATAGGTCAATTTTTTTTTATACTTTTAGATACCTATATATACCTATAATAGGTATGTCTAATACATAGACTGACAAACCCGTCTCCGCTCAGAATCGTTTTTCTTATATAGTGATATTATATCATACTATGACATAGTTATCTAATATTTTATACAGCCGTGCCCCAGTACCCAAATACCCATGCATGTATTATCCCGTTTTTACAAA
>NW_021763532.1:0-1056 GCF_005508785.2 Acyrthosiphon pisum
CTCGCCCGGATAATTGGACGTTCGGTTGATTGACGTTCGGATCGGATAATCGGCGTTCAACTGGGCTTAACGTATTTACATATTACTAGCCGACCCGTCAAAGTGATTGGTTGTTTATTTTGCCTCCGGATGTTGATATGTATAATTTGTTATTCGAATTTTATCGTTTAATGTGATCGACAAGTAAATATAAAAAATGGTGAATGAAAACGTTTTTAAATGTTTCCAGCGGTAATAATGATAAATAAATTTTTATCAAACACCAGCTGATCCCGTGCACTACGTTGCCCATTAAATGTAGGTACCAACTCTATACGACTCAAACTTTGTTCAATTCGTTATTTGATAATCAGTGTATGGTGTTCAAAACTTATCTTAACTTTCCGTGGTCTAGAATAAAAATTCTGGTTCGCAGCAGTATATCAGGTAGGAAATATCTTGTCCTGACAATTACGAACACAAACAAAAAAAGAATCAGCGAAATCGGCTCAGTAGTTTTCTCGGTTAGCGCGGTCGTAGAAAACCCCTTACAATTTTATATCGTAGTATAGATATCAAAATACATATTAATATTTTACAACTTCCCTACCTACCTGTATACATAGTCTTTGATAGGTTTTTTTTTTGTTATTTAATAAATGTGCGTTTAACCATACAAACTTTGTATTTCAAGCGACGTAAAATAAATTATTAATTATGATTCGACCAAATTTAAAACTATATGTACATATTTAATGTATTTATATTTTCAATATGTTCACTTTTCCTTATACTCATGAGTAGAGCACGGATTTTTATGCACTTAAAAGTATCGAAATATGCCATATAATATGCAGTAAAAATCATGAAAATATGCAAAAAATATGCAGTCAAAATCATGAAAATATGTAAAAATATGCAGTCAAAATCATAAAAATATGTAAAAAATATGCAAGAATTTTTTATTTATTTAAAATGTACAACAAAATTTATAATATTAATAACTTTAACGCCTAAAAAAAAAAAATTTAGGATATTTTCTGAACAACTTAATTTATTATTTAAATTAATAATCAT
>NW_021763533.1:0-1225 GCF_005508785.2 Acyrthosiphon pisum
TTTACTGAATGAACAAAAAAGTGCTATATGAACTATAAATAATAATAAATAATGCTTCGATTTTCAACTTCAGTATCTTATGAGAAAGTGAATCTAGTTGGTATTTGAACTGTTCAAAATGGAAAAGTTTTCAAAAGCGTCGGGAAAAATAAAAATGAAATTAAGGATAAACGCATCCAGTTTTTTAAGCATCCAGTAAATTAACGAATTCGCATCGAAAGATTTTTCTATTTTTTTTTGTTATTTAAAAACAAAGAACCGTGGATGCTTGAGATTTTCATCAAATATTTATTTTTTATTTTCTATACATGATAATTTGTTCAAAATATTTTGACTCGTTTTGAGCTATTTAAGAGGACGCTACCATACATTTATTGTCTCCGTCTTACACACGCACGACATGGCAAATTGACGTTCACAAGTTTCAATAGTGTGCTGTTAGTTTTGATACTAGAGTGAATTGACCTATTTTAAAACTTTTAGGTAAGAACATTACCTGTGCTTAAGCGTTGCCGATTTTCCAAAATTTTTATTTTCAAGCAAGATATGGGTATGTGAAGTATCAAAAATGTTAAATGCTCATATCTCGCTTGAAAATTAAAATATCGAATAAAAGCCAACGCTTAAGCACAGATAATGTTATTATCTAGAAAATGAATGATAGGTCAAATCACTCTAATATCAAAACTAACAGCTCACTATTGAAACTAGTGAACGAAAATTTGCTAGTATTAAAATAAATTATTTGAATAGCAATAATACCATAAAATATAATATATCTATTAAGTTACACAGGCCACGAAAACTGGCAGCTGACCGCGGCTACGCTCTTAGCGGATTATTTGCTGCAGTAAGAGTTAATAAACAATGACACAATATTTGCCACGATTTTTCAAATAACTCGTATAACTGATATAACTGATAGGTATAGTGTTTTCGATTAATATTAATATCACAGTTATATATAATAACTAGATTGCCGACTTCTTCTTATCAATGACCCTGGTAGCCATGTACAACTTGGGCAATGTTTACTAATCGTTAGAAAGTTAATATGATAATAAACAACAATATTTCATATGAAACAAGTCCGTTGCCAATCAAAACAATTAGAATTTGTAAACATTGCCCAAGTGACAAATGGCGTGAGCATCATAATTCAATAATGTTGTTGTGTATGGAGTTGGCTAGAGAGCCTGTATAAGCATTTATACCTTTATAATAT
>NW_021763534.1:0-1278 GCF_005508785.2 Acyrthosiphon pisum
GGACCTTTCACTGATCAATTATTTATCTAAAAGCTATTTTTGAAAAAATCTGGCTTATCAAATCTATCCTAAGTGCACCTAAAATTGTATAATTAATTTTAATTAATGCAATCTAAACTACGACCTGCAGCCACATCTTAATTGGTTGACTGAATATCACTTCACGCGTGAAACTTAGCACGGTAAGTACCCACTGTGTTGGCAGCTATTTTAAGTCGAGGAAAAATAATTCAATTAATTTTAAACATTACTTTAATTTAAACACTAAAAAAAATTAAATTCTTATTGGAAACGATTTACTGTCGAAATATTACAATATAAATAAACTGATTCTATTCGATTAAACAGTGTATAGGCACAATCGTCGTCAACAATAAACAATACTAGCCAACACAGTATATTATCAATGTTATATGCGACATAGTGTTAACTGTTTAACCGTTATAATAATGGTGGATGGAGTGGTCGAGTGGATTAAGGCGTCGGTTGCAACGCACGTCACACACAGTCACCAGTTCGATGCCGGCCGCGGGCGTCATTTTTCTTCGGCCAAGTCATGGTGTCCGGAGAAAAGTGCCACCATCCCCCTCCCGTGCATGGCAGATACTTACGGGTGCCCGCTAAAAAATCTGCCAAATCCAAAAAACACACGTGTTTAAAACTTACAGTACCCTCCCCCACAGTAAAAACCACTCAATGGCCTAAGTTGCCGCAGGTTAATTAATACAAAAAAAAAAAAAAATAATAGTAGGTATATAACGTCATTCAAGGTACTTCAGGTATTACTTGTAGGTATATACAATAGTATATTGTGTGGCAAGGGCTAGATGTGAGCAATTTCAGGCGCGGGCGACGTATGTAGCGAGTCGCAGTCGTGGGCTGCATTTCACTAAAGACTGAAATTTCCTTCTTGCACGAGCCATACATACTATTTTTTGTCATGCTTCTGCATTCATCGATCATGACAAGTCGGCAAAGGTAATGCACTGTGCACTATGCAGGGATATTCTATGCAACAACCACTCTGAAGACTATTCTAAAAATACAATTTCATGAAAGAAAATTGTTTGCTCGTTATGCAGGGAGGTTATAATATGAATATAAGATGTTTCCCACGATGTAGATAAGCTAAAGCTTATGTTTGGTAATGACCGAGGTATAGTTTTCAGTGTTGCCCTAATAACTTATTCGAGAGGATGTAAAGTTTTTTTTATCCCCAATGATTTTTTGAAAGCATACAGCATACAATTTATATATAAATTAATCTAGTTAAGTCTC
>NW_021763536.1:0-1847 GCF_005508785.2 Acyrthosiphon pisum
TACGTTTGCCCGGCACTTATAATATGAAATAAAATTACTAAAAATCCAAATTTGGTACTACCGCTTTCCAAATGATATCCATTATCATATATGTCATTCTTATTTATTATGTTCATTACCAAACTAAATGATTGGCATATATTATGCATCTGCAAATTATGTATATTACATTTAAATTATAAACAATGATATAATATTAGTATAAATGATGACTTATTACCGTAGCATGGATAGCGGCTGTATTACTCATGAAAATGTATAAAAAGTGTAATACCATGGCATCGCTGTACGTGAATATGTCAGATTGAAATTGGGTACTATTTGTCAGTTTAAATAATTTTGTGCCCACTCCCACATATTTATCTGTTGTACATATCCTGTATTGTGTATAGTTATCGTGTTTTGTTATTGTGTATTGAAATTGGTTATTTGAACAACTTACGGATTAACTTCAAAATTTTCATCCAACTTTAAATAATTATTATAGCGTACAAATTTTTCCCTAAACTCATGGAATTTAAATTTAATAATAGAATAATATATATGTCCATTACCACAAATGACCTGTCTCTTATAAATATTAAATGTATTATAAATAAAATCTATTATATGTTGCAACTTGCAACACTCAACATACAACATAATGATATTTTTAAAATTATTCAAGTAATTTTTAAGGCTACATCTGTAAATATTTAAATAGTTGAATTATTGTCATATTATTATTAAATATTGATAAATAATGAATGCTTAATACTCACAAATCTGTGTTAATAAAAATATTAGTTTCTTCGACCTTCATTTTGTTTATTAAAAAATTCATCATTCTCATATAATCTTTTGTATTTGTAATATTATTTTGTTTTAAATATAACCACAGTTCATTTGGCAACATATTTGGTAATTTTGTAATAATGTTATTTAATCTATCGTTTTCCTTATATACAATTCTTATTTGAAAATCTATTTCTTTTAGATTACTACAGTTTCTAATAAACATTATAAGTGTAAAGGTAATATTGTAGGTTTTAGGTAGTATAATCATAGTATACATACTTTTGGAATAATTCAGTTAAGCTAAATAATTTTTTAACTTGCACACTATTAATTTTGTTTTTAGCTTCTTGGTATGCCAATTTTTTAATATTTTTATTTTTTTTTGCAAATTTAGGTTGACTATTAACATATTTTTTTGCCAATTTGTTGATGTCAGTGCTCGGGTAATTATTACACAAAAATTGAACTATACTGCAAACATTCTTAGATAAACTAAAATTGTAGATTGTTCCATCAGATATATTCGATTGCACTTCACAAGCATTCCCCAAATACTTTTGAATATCAATCATCCGACCAAAACTTTTTAAAATATTGTTTAAATCTTCAGGATCTACACTGATTGTATTTTCACACGTTTTGTCCATCATATTGTTTACAAAAAAAATAGCACCCGCAACACAAATTGTTTTTTCCTTGTAAGATATAAGAAAAAAAATTTAATTTGGAAAAAAAAAACTAGATTTATGCTTACATTTTCATAAACTTTTTTTTTTTTCCTAATTTGAATATGTTTCATGGCCTCTTCGGCTTGCATTTTGGGTTGCTCTAATATATAATATAATAAATAAATTTTATATATATAGCCAATTGGCTCCTGTGGTCTAATATATATATATATGTATATATATATATTTTTTTAAATAAATATTTAATTTTTAATAGAATAAGTAACTATTCATAATTATTAAAATAAAAATAAAGTAATTACCAATAAAATCTGAAAATTTCAGAAATCAAATCCATTATATATTTTTGTTCGTATCTGGTTTTCCTAATTTGAATATGTT
>NW_021763537.1:0-830 GCF_005508785.2 Acyrthosiphon pisum
AATAAGTCAAAATATTTTGAAAATTTTATCGTGTATAGAAAATGGAAATGTAAACATTCAGTCAAAATTTCATGCATCCACTGTCATTTTTTTTAAAGTTACACCAAAAACCAAAATCGATTTTCTCGAAAACAGATTTTGCGTAAAAATTCCCGTTTTTCCTTAATTTTTCTTTTGTTTTTCCCGGCGCTTTTGAAAACCACTGGGAAATTTAAATTTTGACCTCCCCAATGCACCAACGATATTCACTTTCTGATCGAACAAGATACTGAAGTTGAAAATCGTAGCATTATTTCGACTACTTATCGTGTACACAGACACAAAAAAAATAAAAAAATAAAAAAAAAAATAAAAAAATAAAAAAAAAAATAAAAAAACACACATCATTGTAAAATCAATACATTCATCGTTCCACTCAGAATCTAAAAAACATTTTTGAAAATATTATAATGGTATCAATATTATTGAAAATTATGATATGGTCAGCTTGTTCTGATAATTATCAGAATGGCAGTGTCCATGAATTCAAGGCAATATCCCCACTTTTTTCAAATAGTATATATATATATTTAGAATTTGGGGAAGTTTCATACCCTTGAAGCTTAGACCCAGCTCAATATAATATAATATTATTATGTTAAATATCAAGTAAATCAGCCCATGTAGTTTATGAGTACACACTTTAGCAAGAAAACCACCACTTATTGTTATTATATAGAATTAAATAAGTCTTAACTCTGAATCGATATTTTGTTTAAAGTTACTCATATTTTAGTATATATAAAATCAATTTTTTCCAAGAATATAATGTATTATATAGTATTGTATGT
>NW_021763538.1:0-762 GCF_005508785.2 Acyrthosiphon pisum
TTTAGACATTTGTTCATTTGATTATTATTTTTGTTGAGGTATCATGACGCATACCTAATACCTCAACAGAACACTTTTATTTTTACTTAACTATTTAACGTGTAACTGTTAATTACTACTTATGGACTGTGATTATGTACCTATTTATTTTAACCCATTCATTGATTATGGCTCGACATAGAGTCAGACTTTAAACGTTAAACTTACGTGTTATGGTTTTTAATGATTGCCTTAAACTAATATTTTGTTTTACTTTCACTTACAAGTTACAAACAAATGTTTGATATATGTGTACATGTCTCTCTACACAACACTTTTATTTCACTTATTAGTTTTCCCTTTTGTCATTTGACTTAACTGTTTAATTTTATAACTTTGATCACTGCTTAAGAACTATTCTTTTGCTATGACTAAACATATTTTAAACTGCGCTCCTATTGTTTTAACTAATATCTGTTTGACAAAAATGCTTACAATATAGTTTATTAAACAATTGACATTAAATATACAACTGTACTTTTTGATTTAATTATTACTTTATTACATTAGTACTTAAGTAACTCAAGGCCCTGTGCTTTAACAACAGTTTATTACGTTTCGAGCACTTTTCGCTGTAGCGGATTGTCCGTTCGGGAATCGACTTTCTCCCGAGATGACAGATAGCTAGACACTCAAACTCAGAATTCGAATTTCCGATTTCAACACACATACGAGAACCGGACATACACGCCCGGGGCATGGTCTGCGATCCGACGTAGAAAA
>NW_021763539.1:0-5026 GCF_005508785.2 Acyrthosiphon pisum
AACTTGGGAATTTCCCCAGCCCCGGAACCAACATTTCAATTTAAAAAAAAAACTAAATCTCTACAAACGAAAAAAATTAGATTACAAACCAATACAAACCAATACAAACCGGCTACAAACGAATGGTGAAAAAAAAAATTCAAAATTCAAAATTTGGGCATTTCCCCAGCCCCCCCACCAAAATTTTGATTTAAAAAAAAAACTAAATCTCTACAAACGAAAAAAATTAGATTACAAACCGATACAAACCGGCTACAAACGAATGGTGAAAAAAAATTCAAAATTCAAAATTGGGGGGCTGGGGAAATGTACTTATATACGTTGGCCAACAATTTAATTTTAAAGAAAACCTCAAAATAGAATTATAACATATGAACGTACTTGTATATTATATTAGAATCAAAAACTAAAGAAGTACCATATGCCTATGAAAAAAAAACATTAATGATTGAGTAAGAATTTTCATTTTATTTGGAACTAAAAAAGGAACTCGTTCATTTTCCAAAAGAACGACAAAGGAACGAATTCTTTTTTTTTAAGGAACAAGGGACGGAACGAATTCCTTTTTTTTAAAAAAGAACGAGGAACGGAACGAATTCCTTTTTTTAAGGAACTTGCCAAATACTGGTGATACTTAATATAGCCGTCTAGTAACCCCGTAAACGCCTGACTTAGTTACCCAACGACCTTTGTCGACTTAGGGCCCGTCTTTGTGTCGTTGCTGTGGCCCTGCCTTATGCGCTTGAGGTCGCAAATTCGCGACTTGTGTTTTCGTTTACGCGTCGTCATATCGCCGTAATAATATTATACTTAATAAGTCGTTGTGCCTCCATAGGCTGCGTTTCGTCACGCATATAATACGCTAAAATACGTGTGTTTGGTTCTGATCAAACCGAACCCACACCTGTATTCACTATAATACTTCATCGTAGCCGCCGCACCGGTGGCGAGTGATACGTGTGGGCACAAACGTCAGTGGGCGTATGGGGCGAGTAGTTTATGAGTTATACATATTAAAAGCTTCGATGAGCGGAGTGGAGTGGTACGGGGTTACCCCGCGAAATGTTTGTCCACTTCTCCGCACATCTAAACTTTGAATATTTATAACTCATCAACTACTCGCCCCAAATTTGATTTTCATGTATCAAAATATTAAGAAAAATATTCTGCTTTGGAAAATAAAATTAAAACCCTATGTTGTCATTCAAAAAAGTAAAAAACTTAAAAAATTATAAGGATAAAAAATATTTAAAAATATAATTTTTTAAGAAAAACGTTGTTTTAGAAGCGACTAGAAACTATGTAAAAAAATATTTTCAAAAAAATTTATACTTTTTAAAATAATGAGTGTTCTATGATAAAAGAATCACCCAGTATATCTAAAAGTATAGTTGATGAGGTCATAACCTGACACATTGATTAAGTGTCACATTGATTGGTCCTGTTATTCCTTGATACAGTTGAATTTCGTTGGTGTAATCAATGGGGCTGACCACTAAAATTGTAGGAGCCTCTTGACTAAACACAAGCTGTTTAGCCTAACGTTTTCTTAAAATAAAATACATTTGTAAAAAAATGTGTAGGTATGTCATATTGTCTACTTATAGTCAGTGGCATAGCCAGGGGGGTTTTGGGTGTTTAACTCCCCCCCCCACAATTGAAATTTTCCCTCCTAATAAATTTTATTTTTATAGGGTCAGGGACTGCTTGCAAGTTATAAATTTGTCTTATGAAATGGCGAAATTAAATACAAAGTCACCTAAAAGAATCTTTCACAAACAATAGACAAACAAATGTAGATGAAAATATTATTAATAATGATATAACTAATATTTAATTACAATATTATAATTGTACATAACATGAAATATTGTGTTTTTATATAAAAAAAAAAATACATTAATGTATATGGCTAATGATTGATGCAAAAAAAACTTGGGATTTTATTTCTCAAAGTTACACTGTATTTTACAGTGAATATTTCATTTTGTCGATTTTTTCTCCCCAATACCGTGGAAAGCGATTTTATATTTACTAGAATACATATCTATATATTATTCAAAAGGTGGTCATTAATGCAAATACAAATGCCAAAAACAGCCATGGCAATGGCAACTGGTCAAATCCCGACCACAACTGATCCAACCACGTCTGTGCAAACACCTCTGGAACAAACAGTAGAATCTTAAAAATTATTTTTGGATTAATTTTTATGTATCCCAGTTTTTTATGAAGGTTATAGACTAATTTATATTACACTACGACCCTTAGAACCGGGTTTTTAAATTACAAATATAAATGTATTCTTTAGAATACGTTCACAAATTATAAATATAATGCACACGCATGAAATAACATTAATTGTATTATAATTAATCAAAAAAAAATGTTACATTTATATTAATGAAATAAAGATATTGAAGATTTTTTTGTGAAATTCTGTAGAAAACAAATAGGTTGTTAGATTGTCATACAGAGACTAACATCCGTATCGTGTATTCTTAGGAATCGATCACAAATATTAAATATATGGATGTAGATATACATTTATGATTAAATATTAATAATTAGTAATTATTACTATATTATATTAAGTACCCATAAGAATAACATGACATTGTGTTGTAATAAAAAAAAAAAAACATTTATTTCAATAAAAAAAAATGTCATACTAAAAACATTTTAACTTAACTTTCCATGGTTGATTAAAAGTATTTCCTAAAGTTAAAATTGTTTTGACATATTTCGTTTTTAAAAAAATATTAAATAAAAATAAAACCAAAGCAATACCATAATAATACAAACATTTCTGTTATGATTTTGAATCGTCAAGTAATTTCCAAACAGGATTTTAAAAATACAAATATTAACTTATTTTTTAGAAATGGTTCACAAATTACAAATGTATTTTAATTAATAAATAAAAAAAAATGTTAAATTTACAATAATCAAATAAAAAAATTGAAGATTTTTTTATGAAATTCTGTAGAAAACAAAATAGGCTGTTAGATTACCATACTAAGACTAAAAGCCATACTGTTTTCCTAAGAATCGATCACAAATATTAAATATATGGATGTAAATATAAACATTATGAATAAATAATACATACAGACGCTGAAAATAACTTAAATCATATTATTGTAGTAAAATAAAAAATTAACGTTTTTTTATGAAATGTTGTAAGAAAGAAAATAAGTCGTTAGATTACCTCAAAAAGACAATGAAAAAAAATGCACACAACATTTAGCTAAAAATTAGGTGTTGAAAAAATAATGATGCAATATAATCTCTAAACATTTATTATTTTATATGTTACGGGTAAAGTACAAAAAGGTTAGTGTACATATTACCCGGTTAATATGAACCTCATCCATATGAACAGTGTAATGTATATATTATCCACCTTAAATATGTAGTAGGTATCCAATCAATTTATACATTATCCCATGTGCTGTATATAAAGTATCCCTATAACTATAATCGTAAACTCATAACGTCGGTACAACATGACCAACGCATCAAACACTTAAAATGGTACAGATTATACAGAGTCTTTCTAGTAGCAAAAATCAAATGAGACTAATTAGAAAAAAACATTTTTTTATTATTATTACTAGTAAACTATAAATTATATATTTGAACAATTTTACTATTTACATGATAAAAATTTTAAAATGAAATACAATTATTTATTGGAACAATTTGAGTTCGGATGACATTTAGAATTACAAAGTATTCCTCCGGATTTTCATTTACATTTATTTGCTAAGCATTTAGTTTTACGTAGACACTTCTTAAAACCTTGACTACCGGAAAAAGATTGTACATTAGCTATTTTACGAAAACATTTTTTTGTGGCTAGCACTTCTAAAATATCTATTAATGGTTCAGAACATACAGTAAATTGATTTCTGGAATTAAGTTGATGAAGACCCGGCAAGTCTTGTTGTATTTTTTACCAGTATAAAGGTTGTCATTCAACGACTTCCCGTTCGAAGTAGTAGCTGACGCATCGTACACAACTCTCACTTTTGTAGTAGTACTGTCAGGTTTAATCACTACTTGATGTGGAGTGTAATAAGCCTGTTCCGCTTCGGATGTGGCTTCTGGTACTATTTGCATGTGACCGCTATCGAGATAATCCTGCATGGCAGTATTGTATTGTTGTCGTAACTGCGGCAACTTATCTAATCGGGATTCTAAACGATAAAGCCGGTTGAGGGCCATTTGTCGTGACTGTCCAAGCTGCGGCGGTTTGCAATTGAATGGTAAATGTACAACGTATCGACCGTCTGATTCTCGTGTAGTCGTAGAACGATAAATACGCTCACAGTCCTCTTCTGCCGGACTCGTCTTTGACGCATTTAGTACTTCCTCTATTTCCCAGAACCGTCGTAACACAAGATCTACACTGTCCAAAGATGTTAATAACGTAGTGCTTCTCTTAGGATTAGTGTTACCAGTGTTTCCCATTAGAGCCCAACCGAACACTGTTTCGATACCAACTGGCTCACTTAGTAAATTTTCCCGTCGCCCACTTCGTATGATGTAGGGGAAAACTTCGGCGCCTAGCAGTACGTCTACGGGTAATGGTTCGTTGAAATTTGGATCGGCTAGTTCAAGATCTTTTAGATGCACCCAATCTGCATCTCGTATATGTTTGGACGGCGTACATCTGGTTACTACATACGCTTCGATTGTCATTTGCTGTTCATGGTGTCGTACAGGGCGAATAACTACTTGCGCTCGAGCTTTTATCGTGGGTACTTTCACTCCAGATATGCCACTAACTGCTAAATGACACTTCTGCCGCGATACACCTAGTCTATGTCGACAACTTTCGGTCATGTAGCTACTCTCACCAGCAGAATCTAACAATGCTCGTGCTCTTTGATAACACCCATTGGCGTCTTGTATGAGAATTTCTACGGTAGACATGAGCACTTGTGAGCGTATCGGCAAATTGCCTACAGAGGACAATAAAGTATTTGATTGGTCCTCCACTGCATTGTTTTCCAATGTA
>NW_021763540.1:0-1086 GCF_005508785.2 Acyrthosiphon pisum
TAAATATAAATATAAATAAAATTGTGAAATTATAAATTATAAAAAAAAGTTTTATCTAACCCATTACCTATTAACTTATTGATTAATTTCAAAATTTTTATTGTATTTAATAATTACAAACATAATTAAATACACATGTACCTATAAATTATTACTATTGTTAAAAGTTTTCGATATTATTTTAATAAACTTTTGTTTTAATATAATGTAGGTACATTGTCTATTTGTCTCTTACATAGTCAAGATAACACTTAAACATTTCATATTCTATCACTGACACTTGCGTTAACAATATGGGGCATTTGAAACAAA
The DNA here is from genome assembly GCF_005508785.2 of Acyrthosiphon pisum. Lineage (NCBI taxonomy): Eukaryota > Metazoa > Arthropoda > Insecta > Hemiptera > Aphididae > Acyrthosiphon > Acyrthosiphon pisum. The sequence goes on from NW_021763540.1 coordinate 313, forward strand.
TCATAGTTGGTAATAAGGGAACGTTTTAGTAAATAGAGTGAGTGTAAGTATAATTAATATATATTAATAATAAAGATAAAAAAAAAAATAAGCAATAGGTACAAAGTAAATGTATAAGTTGTATGTATAATAAAGATAAAGATAATATTATTAAATTAATATTATAATATTAAAGAGAAAAGATCGGAAAATTACGTAAAAAAATCGAAAAAAAAAATGCAAAAAAATTCGGATTTCGGGCGGCCGTGTAAATCATACGGCGTGGAAGGTATCGCCGCCCGAAAGGCATACGACGGATATTAACCGGGACGCAACTCACATGTCGTGAGAAAATCGCGGACTCAACTCGGATGTGTCGTGCAAAAACAACGGACGCAACTCGGATATCGCGATTTATATTTTTGTATTCTGGGACGCAATTCGTATGCAGCCCTATATACATAATGCATATACATAAGTGATAACACAGTAACACACCATATAATAAATAATACCTATATATTATAAGACAAAAAGACATAAAATAAAAGGTATATAGTCAGCGGGTAGGGTACATATTATTAAGTTGTATTGTAAGATAATAATTAAAAAAATGATTACATATGAAAAAAAAATCTATCTATAATAGATATACAATTAATGAAATATGGGTAGTTGAATATAATAATAATAATAATAATAATAATAAAGAGAAAAGATCGAACATTTGTAAAAATACGTAAAAAAATCGAAAAAAAAATGCAAAAAATTCGGATGTCGGGCGGCCGTGTAAAT
>NW_021763541.1:0-851 GCF_005508785.2 Acyrthosiphon pisum
TATTAAAAAAAAATTGACCTATAATAGGTACCTATAATAAATTCCAAATTAATCATATCATAATATCTATTAGGTACTTATAACGCGTTATACATCAACAAAAAACCGTGGTACTATCATAGATATATAATAGTATACTTTAGAAGTTTCAAGTACCCACGAATAATATTATACAATCACAACAAAATAACTAAAATAGTTATCCTAGGTTTTTAATATGTAATTTCGTCCAAATTTGTACTTAAAATGACTATAAAAATAAACTGTGTAAATGTATTTTTTAGATTTTTTGGTAACAGAATTAATTACTTACGTGGAATCTTGTTTTAAATTTTCAATTCTTAGATACAAAAATTGAACATTTTATAAAATTTTAACTACAAAATAATTTTTCAAATTAAAATTTGATAAATTTTATCAAAATTTTATCTTTAAATGCTTAAAAAAAAAAATTGTGCCTATGTATTTTTAATATTTTTCAACTGATATTGTAACAATATATCAGGAGCTTTGTATTAAATTTATACACTTTTTGGCCCAACAGATAAAACTTTATTGATATTTATAGAAAAAAAAACTAAAAAAATTGAAAACTGAAAATGTCCGTAAACAGCTCAAAAAGAGTCAAAATATTTTCAAAATTGTATGGTGTATAGGAAATGCTAATATAAACATTCAGTAAAATTTTCATGTATCTGCAGTTATTCGTTTTTGAATTACAACAAAATAAGGAAATCGCTACATGAGAAATCGAGTGAATATCAAATGTTGTAAAAATATGAATTTCAAACGCTCATAAAAATTTAATTTGACTTTCTTATAGATATTTTTTGTTTGATAAAGGTAGATAA
>NW_021763542.1:0-1046 GCF_005508785.2 Acyrthosiphon pisum
CGCGGCCCATAAATCTAGCGGGGAAGGCGAATAAGGTCCGAACGGGGCCCCCCGAGGCCCCACGGGGGGGGGTAAAACTCGAAATGTCGAAAAATTTTGAAAAAAATCGCAAAAAGTGATAAGACGGTAGTGATTGCGCAGCGACGGCTCCGCCGCCGCCGGGAGACCGCCCGCCCGGGAGACGGAATTTTCTCATTGGTTCTCCACTACGCTAGTTGAGATTTTATACATAGGCGGCGCCCTCGGGTTCATGCTTTATATATAAGGACTAGATTCCGGCGTTTGTCATCCCGCCTGCGGCGGAAAGACTGTGTGGGCGGTGGTGCATCTCTGTCGTTTCGCCTCGGGCTGGGTTTTTCGATCCGGCTTGCGGCGGGAACGCGGGGTCGTCGGGTATTGTGTTTTGTCGTGTTGGCAGCCCTGGTTAAGCGGTAATTTTTGAACTCGGAAGAGTGTCTAGTCGTAAGTCGGGCGATTCAAGTCGATCGTACGACACAGCCAGCCAGGTAGGCAATCCGAGGATCGCAGACGACGCCCCGGGCGTGTATGTCCGGTTCTGGAGTGTGTGTGTTGAAATCGGAAATTCAGATTCTGAGTTTGAGTGTCTAGCTATCAGTCTTCTCGGGAGAAAGTCGATTCCCGAACGGACAATCAGCCTGCGGCGGATCGGATGCAGTGGGCGTCTGAATCGCTCGTATGCAAGTAGCTAGTCAGGTAGGCAATCCGACTACGTCAGATCGCAGACCCCCCGGGCGTGTATGTCCGGTTCTCGTATGTGTTTAAATAGGAAATTCGGATTCAGAGTTTGAGTGTCTAGCTATCAGTCATCTCGGGTGAAAATCGATTCCCGAACGGAAGCATTGGGAGTGTAGGTCGCTCGTATGCAAGTAGCTAGTCAGGTAGGCAATCCGACTACGTCGGATCGCAGACCCCCCGGGCGTGTATGTCCGGGTTCTTGTATGTGTTTAAATCGGAAATTCGGATTCTGAGTTTGAGTGTCTAGCTATCAGTCGTCTCGGGAGAAAAGTCGATTCCCGAACGGACAA
>NW_021763543.1:0-989 GCF_005508785.2 Acyrthosiphon pisum
GAAAAATATTAAAAATCCTTAGTCACAGTTTTTTTTTATTAGCATTTTTAGTTCAAAAATTAACAAAATATGGAAATATCACGAAAATTAGCAAATTATTTTTAGTTAAGAATTCGTAAAATTTTTTCTTTTTAAATCTAAGATTTGAAAATGTAATACAAGATTCCTCATAATATTTTCTATCTTTATCAAAAAAAAATGTCTACAAAAAAGTCAAATTAAATTTTTATGAGCGTTTGAAATTCATATTTTTACAACATTTGATATTCACTCGATTTCTCATGTGACGATTTTCTTATTTAATTGTAATTAAAAAACGAATGACTATAGATATTTTAAAAATTCACTGAATATTAATATTTTCATTTTTTATACACCATAAAATTTTGAAAATATTTTGACTTTTTTTGAGCTGTTTACGGACATTGTCAGTTTTCAATTTGTTTAGTTTTTTTTTCTATAAATATCAATAAAATTTTGTTTCTTGGGTAAAAAAACGTGAAAATTTAATGCAAGGCTCCTGATATATTGTTATAATAGCAGTTGAAAAAAATTAAAAATACATAGGCACAATTTTTTTTTTATAAGCATTTAAAGATCGAATTTTGACAAAATTTATCAAATTTAAGATTCAATAATTATTTTGTAGTTAAAAATCTATAAAATGGTCAACTTTTATATCTAAGAATTGAAAATTTAAAACAATCTTCCACGTAAGTAGTTTATTCTGTTAGCAAAAAATCTAAAAGCACATAAGCACAGTTTATTTTTATACTCATTTTAAATTCAAATTTGGACGAAATTACATATTTAAATACCTAGAATAACTATTTTAGTTATTTTGTTGCGATTGTATAATATTATGCGTGGGTACATGAAACTTCTAAAGTATACTATTATATATCTATGATAGTATCACGGTTTGTTGTTGATTTATAACGCGTTATAAGTACCTAATGGATATTGTGATATGATTAATTAGGAATTTA
>NW_021763544.1:0-723 GCF_005508785.2 Acyrthosiphon pisum
TGATATTCTATTCGAATAACACTATCGAATAGTTTTTTATTATACGGACTATTTGGAATTTTGATATTTCAAATTTTAATTCACAATTTATTTCTTGACCACCTGAGATTTTACTTTTTAGCGATGAATCATTGTCCCCACATAAACACGTATTCCAATTTCCAAATATAAGCTGTAGAAAATTATCTTTACAAATTAGTAAATAATAATTATACATTAAAATTTAGAAAGTAAATAAACTTATTGTTCATAGAGATATTTGAAGAACTCTAAAATTCAAATCTGATGTAATTTCTTCTATGGATAAAAATACATTATTATTTTTATGTATCAAATATAAGATAAAAAACTAACAAGTTACAAGTTAAAAGTTACAACCAATCAAAATTTGAATTTCGAATGAATAAAAAATAAAAATTATTCGATTAACTAAACTATTGAATGAAAAATTGAAAACATTGAAAACTATTCGATAAACTAATATATTATAAACTTTCGAAATAAATAAACATTCGATAAAACTATTCGATAAACTATTCGAATGAAAACTATTCGATAAAACTATTCGAATAAAAACTATTCGAATGAAAACTATTCGATAAGCTATTCGAATGAAAACTATTCGATAAACTATTCGAATGACACTATTCGATAAAACTGTTCGATTAACTATTCGAATGAAAACTATTCGATAAACTATTGGATAAACTATTCGAATGAAAA
>NW_021763545.1:0-782 GCF_005508785.2 Acyrthosiphon pisum
TAGGTATCAGGATCCAAATCCTAGCGTGATTTAATAAAGGTTAATTTACCGTACAAGATGAATGTCAAATAATAATACACTAAACTGCCAATGACTGGTGCCGTTACCCTATATTTTTATACAACGAAAAATAACTAAATATATAAAATTATAAAATCAACTGAAAATTAAACACAAAAAAGGCATTTATAAGTAAAAAGGCAAAAAAAAAAATGTATCCATCGTCTAAGAAATTAAATGAAACACATTTTTGTACAAAAATTATTTTTCTATTATGATTAATAAAAGAAAGGCATTTGTCTTCAAATCAGAACCCTATATATAACAAATGACTTGTTAACTACATAGTACATAATGTTTAAGATCTCATAAGTTGGTTCACTATCCAGTTAATTTTATATTATGAAAAAAAACGTAAGGTTAGGTAATTATATATATCACTAAAGAGGAAAGTTGTAACTTGTCAAGCCCAGCCATGCAAAAAAAATATACATACACTAAACACAATTAACACTCAAGTTGTAGCTATCACCAATTATCTTTTTGTAGCAATACTATAAAAATAAATAATTCTCAAATTTTCAAGATATACAATATAGTATACACTATATAATTAGTGTATCCACATTTTACATAATGTTTAGAATATTTTGGGTTTCTAAAAGACTCTTTTATAGGAATGAAATACTTTAAAAATATTCTAAATACTTATTCAGAATACTTTGGGGAAAAGTATTTTAAAAGTATTCGAAGATTGTAGTAAATTGTCCATATACCTACTT
>NW_021763546.1:0-4601 GCF_005508785.2 Acyrthosiphon pisum
TTCGGCGGCAAAGCCCCCTTATGCGACCATTCCTTTTTTCTTTGCACATATAGAATGCAACAAGCCTGACGTTGTGTCGTTACAAACACGAGTTGATTTCTTAATCCTTGATCGTATACATGATCGTCCTTTTTGTCGGTGATAACTGATAAGGGTTTTATTCAGAGTGACCAATTTCTACGCTCGATAATCTGGCTGTTATTTATCAGTCTGTTATATTTTAGTTTACTTGTTATAATAATGTGTGAGCATATTATTATAATATAATATATTGATAGATTTTATAGTGCATATGAGTATTAAACAATGCTAAGCCAACTAACCATTTTTTGCCGTAACCAAGTTTCAAACTATGTTTAAAAATGCAAATCAATAATACTAATTAATATAATTCATACATATGATGTAATTTACAAATTGGTAGGAGAAACCGGGGCTAGTTGTCACAGGTTTTACTATTTTTTTTTTAAGTGCTTTTTGTCACATTAAATTCGTTATTTAAAATATCATCTCAAGAACACTCTAAAAAAAATCAAACACTAATATTAAGTCGGAATACATTTTTTGTAAAAAAAAAAAAGAATTTGTGACAACCTACCCCACTTTTGCGATAATTATCACATCATCGCTGTGTTAGTTGTCCCAGGACCCAAGTAAATCAAATAATAAATCAAGAAAAATTAAATTTTTTGTAGGCAATAATACATTTATGTCAAATTTAGAAAAATTATTATTACTCAATACAAATAAATTAAATTCTTAAATAAAACATAAAATAAGAGACAATGAACAAGCAGAAAAAAATCCATGCAACTTGGTCGTGGGAACCTTGTTACGTTAATAGTTATTTAGAGAAGGTTTCTATTCCTTATGGATAAGTTTTCCGTAGACGGGGGTTAGATCACTGTGTATGAGGTTTTAATCAATAAAGAGAGACGTTGCAACGTTTGGTTTATAGTTCTAGAATAATTATTAAATAATATAAAATGTTACTTTACTGTGAATGAAGATGGCTGTTAATAAGTGTATCAGTGAGTTCTCTCGTGTAGTTGTGTTGATGGTTACTTACTGTTGTTATCCCAGTGACCCAATGTGTCTTGTTCTAAATTTGGTAAATTGTAATTTGTAGGTGAAACGTTAATGAAACATTGATAAAAATGAATTATATTTTATTGAACACTATTAGATAAGTTCTAGGTATTTAGATGTATAATGTGTATGAACCGTGAACGGTATTGGTGTGTTAGTATTAATATAATAATTATAAAAGATAATAAAATCGTAACGAGTATTGATCATTTAATAAATAGGTTGTCGACAGTTGTATTTGTCAGGGGGATCGATTAAAATTCCAGGGGGGCATTCACCCCCTGGAGTATACCCGAAATCAAAACTAGAGGAACTTTATATCAAGGTTCGGAAGGGATAGAAGTTCAAGCAAAGACCAGGAAAGAAAGGGAGAATGGCCTATACAAACTAATATAATTGATTGTTGTAGAATTTAATGAATTTTTATTCTCTTTGAATCCAATTTGATCGATTCTACAATATTATGTACAATATGGATGGTAAAAATTTCAAAAAATAAATCCACATCTATTTTAAAGATGTACTTAAATATTATAATAAATTGATATAAACGATAATTAACATAGTAGGTACTATCTCGGAAAATTCTAGAATTTGAATATAATATATATAATATTTTTCTACGTAAGGGATACTTTACCTAGGGATAAATTACCTGTGCGTTCCATATCACTAGTTATTTGTATGGCAGATTATATTATAATAGTATTATGTATATGAACACCCGGAAGTGAAATACTAATATTATCTTATTATACGTGCCCGTAATAGCTGTAGACGGAAATCGCAACACCGGATATACGGGCGTACGACAAAATATTATAATATATCGATTTCGATGGACGCGGTGAAAATATTATATTATATTTTCAGTGTGTTTGGATTATTACACTGTATGTCTATATGTGACGATCGAAATAACGTTCCGGCATACCAGGAAGTGCTATAAGTAAAAGGGGGTGATTTTTGGTTTTTTTTTTTATTGTTGCTTCCCAAAAATGTAATTGTGAAGGAATAGGAAATAATTCAATGAATAATTCATTACAACTGTTCTCTGCGCACCAAATATTAAAACATTTTTAATACTATACTTATATTATTGTTCACGAAGTTGCAGTATACACTCATCGAAAAACTAGGTCGGGAATCAGATGGAATTTGTCGTATTATCTTGCCCGGCAAACTTGTAGAATAAGTTCAAAATCCAATTCCATAATAATGTAAATGTTTTTATAATTTATTGCTATAAACGTATATTTAATTCTTAGGAACTTCTCCATAGCGTAAACGAATACTCCACTACATATATACATATTATATAATATATTGGTTTTAAACACGAATATACATTTTTAACGTTATTTTATCGATCAACTCGCAAAAATGTTTGTTAAAACGCAATCGTGCGGAAACGAGAACAATATCGCTTATAATACTATTATTAAGAAATATTTATTTTTATCAATAAACGTTACTACCTAAGCGATTAAAGTCGTTTCATGCAATATCATATGATATATTCATATTGTATAGTACGCTAACCTGACGATATCGATAGAGATATATTTTTGCGATAGGAAAACACTTATACGTATGTCCAGTGTTGATTGTCGGAAAATTGGTACGGTTGTTTTGAACGTGGAATATTGGTACGGTCGTTAAAAACCAGGGTTTCTTAAACTATGAAAAAAACAATCTTAAAGCATCTACACATTAGATAAGTACTGCATGAAATTGTAGGGAAGTATTAATCTAATCTACAGCGACAAATGACAATATCGATAACGATGAATAAAGATATTGTATAGGTTTCATGCGACCTAGTGCAACTGCAACGTTCAACTTATTGCCACGTGTCCACAATTTTCAATTTTTATTTTTGTTATAATGGAAAGTTTTAAAACTGAAAAGGGAAATGAATTAATGCCGTACAAGAATTATTCGTATGTAATTTTAAGAAAAAATAATAATACTATTAGGTGGAAATGTTCACAAAATACAACATTAAAATGTCCGGGAAAAATTACAACGAATTTAATTAAACCCGTAAGTTTTAAAGTAATAATTTATATTATTGTATCTATTGTATTGTAATGTATTATTATTAATTTTATTTTAGTATATAAACTATTCAAATATAGTGCCTCATAATCACACTTCAAATAATAAAATTGAGGAAATAATTGTTATTAAACATAATATAAAAAAAAGAGCCTTAGACACACGAGAAACTCCAAGTCAGATGATTTCATCCATCATGCACAATATTTCTGGTTAGATGATTATTTTTTTTATTAAATAAATATTATTATTTTTAATTTTTTTTTAATATTTTATGGCTGTAGAAGATACAGCGGTAACACTGGGAAATTTGTCTTCCATAAAACGTAACATACGAAATTACCGACATAGAAAATTTCCCGATGAACCGTTAAATGCAAATTTTTGTCTTCCTGAAGAGTGGAAAACTACGATGGGTGCTGAACCTAAGCCATTTTTGATTTTTGATAATAAACAAGCTGATTCGCGAATTTTGATTTTTGCCTCTAATTTCGCTTTAAATATTTTGTCTTGCGCGGAAACTTGGTTTATGGATGGAACTTTCAAATGCTCAACTACTATATTCCAACAACTTTATGTTATACGAGGAAAGTATAAAAATCAAATATCTACTTGTGTGTATGCATTTTTGCCTAATAAGTTAAAAAGTACGTATATCACTATTTTACAACAAGTTGTTATTAATTGTCTTCAAACTTCAAACAATCCAAAACCAAAATATATCGTGATGGATTTCGTAATAGGAGCTATAAGTGCTACTAAACATGTATTTGGTGATAGTGTGCAGGTTAAAGGATGTTTTTTTCACTTATGCCAGTCAATGTGGCGAAAAATACAACACCTAGGTCTAAGTTCTGTTTATAAAAATAACAAAAATATCAGAATAAATTGCAGTATGATTAATGCTTTAGCTTTTTTACCTCTCAATGAAGTATCCAGTGGAATGGCTTATTTGTACACAATAATTCCCATAGAACTATTGTTAGTGGCTAAATATTTTGATGACATCTATGTCAGTGGTACTAGCGGTACCCCAATGTTTTCTCCAATTTTGTGGAATGTATTCGATGTCACATTGAACGGTGGTGATAGAACAAATAACTATTGCGAAGGGTGGAATAATTATTTTAATAAGCTTGTAGGAACAAGCAACCCATCATTTTGGTTAGTTCTACAATGTATTCAACAAGATGAATCTACGATGCGAATTGAAAGTATACGGCATGAACAACCTAATAATTTAACATCTCGAAAAAAAAATAAAAAATATGCTTCCCTTCAATATAAACTTCATGAAACTATTACCAGTTACGTAAATAAAGAAATTACAATGGACATTTTTTTAAATATCATAGGGAAACTATTGTGAATTTATATTTAATTTTGAATTATTATGAATTATTTAATTTTGGACACATTTTTTGACTATCATATTACTATTATGAATATAT
>NW_021763546.1:5670-6603 GCF_005508785.2 Acyrthosiphon pisum
TACGATTTATGAATACCATAAAATACCATACGATTACCAATTACACTGTATCATTTAGTTTCACTTGTTTCACTTGTTTATTAGAAAATAACTTGCCCTTATTGTTGTATTTAGTATTAGAGACATGTGTAGTTTGAGTTTAAATGTATACAATTAAATTTAACTATATAGGTACCTACTTTACTATAGCCATATAATAAATAATAATTAATAGGTGAGATGAATGATAATTGTCCATTTACATATTATTTTAAATGTTGTACACTAAGTATCACTAGGTAGTAGGTCCGGTCTAAAATATATTGTAAAATATATCATATTATAAATTGAATATGGTTCAAAACAAACGATAACTGTTATCAGAGATAAAAAAAAAAGTAACGTTATTTGTAACGCACTACCACGCACTACTTTATTTATGAAAAAGTAACGTAACGTGATAAAAATAATTTTAGGTAACGCAAATGTAATTTAAATAAAAATATGTGAAGTAACGAGTAACGTAATTTCATTACTTTTTAAAAGTAATTTACCCAACACTGCGTATGTCGTATAGGACATAAGTATATATTATATCCTATTGATACACATTTTAGTCATTCTATGTTACAGTGGCGGTCAAATGATTTAGTCCAGGGGGGTGGGGATATGGCTGATTTTTAACATGCCCTATTTGATTATTAAAAATTTAATTTATGGTTATCAACTCTTAAATTGAAAAAATGTCATACTGGGGGATGTATCCCCATCACCACCCACCCGTTTTACCACCACTCCTATGTCACACAAATATACAGCGAGTGGTGTTGATTGGTGCACACGCGGACATCGAATGATTTGGAGAGCGAGATTTATAAATTACCCGATACTGATGATGAAAAACGCGGATATTATATCATATTATTGTTTCAACTCAAAAGTCAAAATATTATT
>NW_021763547.1:0-837 GCF_005508785.2 Acyrthosiphon pisum
ATTGTAACGGATAGTAACCGTTTACTCGTAACACATAAATATCATTATATATAAATAGTTAAATTCGGCATAAGCGATTAGGTAAACGACCTCCTTAAACAATTTGGCAATAGTCAAATTGCAAATACGCAAACACAACAAAAGGTTAAAGGGTTAATTATATAGTCAAAATAACCGAGTAGTTATTCGCGAGTCATATTTTCTAAACACATAAATCACGTATCTATTGACAGGATATGGGGATTGCCAATGCCACAAGTAGATATGCGAATATACGTATATGTACGCAACCTATAGACCAGGATGTGTTAACTGATAAACTATTAGTAATTCGCAGAAGAGATGACTTTCTGCACAACAACACAGATAATTAATTAGCTGTCAACACATTATAACGAATACTCAGATTAGATAGGAATATTGCAAATGCGTAGGTTGAGTCGATGGTCACACGGATCGCATCCGGTAGAGACAAGATAGCGAACCGATAGGCAGGGGGAGCAGGGACCCGAATATAAAAGGGAGCCTGAAACAGCCTGTATTCAGACGTGTCTACTCCAGAGCACAACAAGCACCTTCACGTCACTCTGTGTAGTAACTTGTCATTTATTACTGAAGAGCATTTAAATAAAACTACAAAGTATCTTTCATCTGTGTACATTCATTTATAACTACCCTGTCAACAACTTCATCATCAACACGAGCGGTCTCGCTTCCTGCAAAATCATAATATACTCGTAGTTAACGGCTATCAGAATATTAATCTGACCAGCCCAACATCGAGAATATTACACAAGCATTGCATCTACGTTATTCAAGCTTTATTCTAATGTTTTC
>NW_021763547.1:3335-4466 GCF_005508785.2 Acyrthosiphon pisum
GGAACCAAAAATTGACGGAAGTATAGTTCGTATAAACATAAAAATACTTTGAAAGGACTTAATGGATTGGCTTCTAATGGTGTTATTACTTATGCTATACTCTGTTCCATCTAAGAGTGAACCACTTGGCTGACCAAAACACGTTTTTTCCACGCATTACCACCACAATCCGGACATCGGTGAGAGTTCTAACACGGGCGCCCGACGGTCGACGACGGCCGGCGATGACTGTCCGCCAATCACAGAACGTATAACCATCGCATAGGGGATCAGGCACTGTTCGGCGGCTCAGTCTGCGTGCGCGAAAGCGGTTCACTCTTAGATGGAACAGAGTATAGTATACTAAATTATATCGTGGCCCACTTCACCTTCATTCTCAACAGGTTGAACCGGAGGTCAATTCCCAGTCAAGACACTGAGTCAATTGGCTCACTCACAGGCCGAGAATATCCGCGTATTTTTGCGTCTGTGTTAGTGAGGCCCGTGAAGAGGACACGTTTTGGAACCGTGATAAGGTCAAAGAAGCATATTTTTTTTTTCAATTCGGGGACGGAATTTGACGGGGACACGGAATTTTCACTTGGACATGGGATGTTCACGGGGACACAAGATTTTACTGGGAAATGGAATTTCACGGGGACACGGATTATTTTTTGCCACGTTCTTCTGGGTTAGGTTAGGTTAGGTCGGGTGAAATCGTCAAAGTTGATGACCGAATGTCGGGGACAAATTTTGGGAATTGACAGTGAATGTAATTTAATCATGCTGGGCGTCGCGACCGTGTAAATAATAATTGTGAGTTTAAATTGTTGAATTCTCCAAATTCCCCGACATTGTCCCCGTGAGTCGGTCTTCGAATTTTCCCATGACCGACTCACGGGGACAATGTCGGGGAATTTACAGGTTGAAGGCGGGTATTGATTTTTTCTCGATTCGGTCCCCGGGGTTGACTTTCCCCGGAACTCACCGTTAGAAAACATAATATTGAAAAATACGATTTGCCACCGGATACACGCGTGAAGGAATGCGTTTAACGACAAGTCGGTTCGTAGCGGTACGGCGTCCTCCGGGGAGACGAACCGCGATCAATGGAGAGTCGCCGGCTATTTGAGATTCGTGACCGTGTAAAAA
>NW_021763547.1:6608-8334 GCF_005508785.2 Acyrthosiphon pisum
TTAAAAAGTAATGGACCTTCCTCGTTTTCGCCTCATCGATGACGGCTTGTCTGCTTATGTTTTCAAAAGTGTATTCGTCCCTCAACGCGTCGAACAGTATTTCGACCCTGTCCTCGGATACCTTTGCGTTGAAGTGGTCCCTTATTTTGACGAGGAACAAATCCGATATGTTCGCCTTGGGATCGAATACCTCGGATTCGGTCAGTTTTTCCTTTATCAATTCCAGGTCATTTAAGTTTGAGTAGGCCTCGAGCGGGAACAACGTGTCGAACCTGAAACACAAATCTCGTAGAATACACCGTACGTACCGGTCAATTCGAGGGGTTACTCACTCTTCAAACACCTTGTCCTGGAACAACGCGGTGTGGTCGACGACGTCGATGTGCGCCTGTCTACGGATGGCCTCGTTTACGTCCGGCACATGATAATACCTCAGCGCGGTTTCCGGGTCGTGCTGCAGGGCTTTCGCTACCCCGGTGCAAGTCGCGGTGTCGTGCCCCCTGGCCTCGCTCTCGACCATTCTTCTGAAAACGCACGCGGAAAGCTGGCTTTTTGTCGCCTGCAGCTTATAAATCTTGTTTATATCGTCGTATATTTTGACTATTCGTCCGCACGTGTTTGTTATGAAGAATTCTTTCATATTGGTGCGCACACGGCACCGGATGCGATAGTATCTGCGAACACGGACAAGGTCAGGTCAGGTCGGGTCGGCTCGGGGTTAAAACTATTACAACTCACCTTTCCATCAGGGCGGCAAGATCGGCGCCGAGGACAATGAGTGACGGCTCCTTGTCGCCCGTCTTATGTTTGACGACGGTCACCACGGTATGGTCGCCTTCTACTTTCTTGGCCAGCCACTCGCTGACAAGCATGTTGGTGGCGACCCCGCTGCGGTGTTTGGAGAACCATAAGACGAGCACCGCCAAGCCGCAAGTCGCCTTTCTCCACGAAGAGCTCACCTGCAACGAAACGAGAAATATGAAAATAACAGAACGCGGCGGTCGAGCGACCGGTGTATTGATATAGGGACCCGTGGCTTACCATTTTCTGTACCGCGGACCCTTTGACCGGGGCGATGTCGATTTCGCCGTCGGCGACGATCATCTCCTCAAGTTGGGTCAAGAAGACCGGCACGTCCGACTCTACCGTTTTTATAACGCTTCTGACGCCCGGGTAGTCGGGGAGCTCCTGCGCCTCCGTGGTCTTTCTTTCAAACAATTCTTGAGGCTGTTTCTTTAGCTTGCTCTTATAGAGCAATTGTATTTTGCCTAATAAGAGCCTCATCGTGTTTATTTTGTTGGGGCACGGCATCAGATCGAACGACCGTGGGAACGTCGGATCCTCCACGCTGTAGTTGGGAATGGCCATCTCAAATAGTGTAACCAAATTCTTCAGATAGTTCACCGACGTGGCCACGGTCTGGCCGAGTTCTTCCCTCCTGCGGATAGCAAACACGAGTTTTAGACAAACCGATAACGTACCGGATGTATAAGTGCAGCACTCACTTTTGCAGGTATTCGACGTACGGGTCGACGGCGCAACTCAACAGGTCGGACCAGTGTACCGCGGGCGTTTTTCTGTCCCGGAGCCATGCGGATACGTAAAAGAGTATCCTCGACACGTTGGCCAGGTAGTTTTTTACCGCCGCCGTATCACTTCCGTGGCTGAGGGTCAGACTGCTCCGGTGCAACCTCAGCAGCGGGTGGTCGTCCGGCAGCCTCTCCTG
>NW_021763547.1:8829-14646 GCF_005508785.2 Acyrthosiphon pisum
GATATAATTACTGGAATGCGATTTCCTAAACGAAACGTCTCCCCAGTACGGACCCATTTTTTCTTAATGGTAGACAACGGCAGCAGCGTGATGGACCGCCTCGACTCCGAGCCGAAAATTTTGCCCATCTCCCGGAGGCTTTGTTCGACGGGTCGTCGCACGTGGCTCCGGTGCTTCAACCCAATGTGCCTCGTCAATTTGTTATCGTCCGTTTGATAAGGACATATCGGACAATATTTGATCAACTGAAACAACGACGAAAAAATCGTTAATTTATACGCTACCGCTCTGCTGTCGTGCGTAAACGCGACACTCACTCGTGTGCTGACGACGTTCTGGTTCTTCTCCGTCACGTTGAGGCGACGTCGTCTGCCCAGTCGTCCGTCTTCGTCGTCGTCGTTTTCGTCATCCGTTAAGTACAAAGGGCTGCCATCTGCGGACAAAAGCAAATTTCCAGATTGCTGTCGGCAAAAAGAAAAAAAAAATCGAAATAAATACTCACATCTCTGAACCGTGGACTTGTCCGAATCGCTACAACTATCCACGACCATAGCGTCGGCATTGACATGTCTCAACTTTATTTTCGACAACGGTGACTTTTCCCGGCTGGTAGTATTCGTCTCTCTTATCGACAACGGTGACTTTTCCCGGCTGGTAGAAGCGACAAAAAGGAAAGGTGACGGTGACTTTTCCCGGCTGGTAGTATTCGTCTCTCTTATCGACAACGGTGACTTTTCCCGGCTGGTAGAAGCGACAAAAAGGAAAGGTGACGGTGACTTTTCCCGGCTGGTAGTATTCGTCTCTCTTATCGACAACGGTGACTTTTCCCGGCTGGTAGAAGCGACAACGAGGAAAGGTGACGGTGACTTTTCCCGGCTGGTAGTATTCGTCTCTCTTATCGACAACGGTGACTTTTCCCGGCTGGTAGAAGCGACAAAAAGGAAAGGTGACGGTGACTTTTCCCGGCTGGTAGTATTCGTCTCTCGTATCGGCAACGGTGACTTTTGCAAGACGGTTTTCCTCCATGTCCCCTTGTCAGTCTTTGGCGTTTCGACAATCTCTAGAATGAAAAAATTTCGTCAATGAAAATGTCCGGGTCATATGTATTTACGTGGGGGCACTTACCATCCTGAAAATCGAACACGTCCGGTGACCCAGGTGGTGTAGGGGTCGTATAAATGTTGTCCCTGTTCGGACACCATTCTGGAGACTCGGACCGGAAACGCTTGTGCTGGTTCAACAGTTCTACTGGTGCCCGCGGTAACACCGAGTCCTCGGCTTCTGACTCTTCATCTATTTGGTCCCCATGTTCCAGTTTTCGGTCCCAAACCCTTACGGCCTTGTTATAGGCCGTACGGTTATGGACCTCAACAGTCCTTTCAATTTTCTTTGTTTTGCGCCCCTTGAACTTGATGATCGCTAAGTATACGAGAAGGAAATAAAATCAATTAAAATTAGGGGTCACAATGTAGAATTGCTTTCTATAAATTACTTTTGACCATTGTCTTCTTGTAAACCGGCGAAGGCGACTTTTCATCAAACGAGGGAGAAATCTTCTCCGGCGAAGGCGACTTTTTTTCAAACGAGGGAGAAATCTTCTCCGGCGAAGCCGACTTCTTATCAAACGAGGGAGAAATCTTCTCCGGCGAAGGCGACTTTTTTTCAAACGAGGGAGAAATCTTCTCCGGCGAAGCCGACTTCTTATCAAACGAGGGAGAAATCTTCTCCGGCGAAGCCGACTTCTTATCGAGTGAGGGCGAATTCGATTTCGGTAAACGGGCGCTCTCAAGATAATACTTGTTTTTTTTTTGAACAGCAGAAGATACTGGACCTTTCTGTTTTACTTTTTCCAGCTCCTTCCGCAACGTAGTTCGAGGAACTTTTTTTAGCAAACTAGCCGTGTTAGTGGGTACACCGTGCTTGATGACAAGCTCGACTGCCTCTTGGAGAGGTTTATTGTTCGCCGTTTTCACGTAGCCACGGGTTGACTGAACGATTTGAAAAATATTAGCATGCGGAAACTTACTAATATCGAAGTAAAAAAAAAAAAATTAAAACTTACTGCTTTCACGCATATACCCTCCCTATGAGCGTATTGCCGAAGCGTGGTATAGGGAATTCCATGCTGTTGAGCAGCTTGACTAATGGATGACTTACCGCTCTTGAGTTCACTCAAGGCAGACTTCATCGAACTGAACGACATGGCAACTTTAAGCTATACGAAAAGAAAACATAAACTTAAACATACGGGTGGGAAGGAAAAAACGGGCATCATGCAGCAAACGCTATTTCATGTGACGGGTGAAAAACTTCGAAGAATAATCCTCAATAAGTGACGCGCGCCTGGCATAATGCGCACTCATGAAAGCGGCCCTTTATACGCTTAAAAAACGACTAAAACAACGCTTAAAAGAAAATTTTAAAATGCTATACTGTTGATAAAGAGGTGATGCAAAATAATAAAACGCTTAAAAAACCGAATAAAAAAGCGAAACGCCCGAGCGTAACGTTTTACGCGCGCCTGGCATAAATACGCACTAATGAAAGCGGACCATTATACGCTTTGAAAAACAATTAAAAAAACGCTTAAAAAAAATTTAAAAATGCTATACTGTTGGTAAAGAGGTGAAACACAACAAAAAAATGCTCAAAAAAATGAATAAAAAAGCGAAACGCATGAGCGTAAACGTATAACGCACGCCCGGTATAAATACGAACTCATGAAAGCGGCTCTTCAAACGCTTAAAAAAAAAATTTAAAAAACTATACTGTTGATAAAGAGGTGCCGCACAATAATATTAAATTAATAATTATTAATTATTGCAACGGGCAACGGTCGATGGAGAGTTTTCGGGTACCTAGGTATCTAATCTAAGTGTCTAAAAAAAAACTTAACGATCTAATAAAAGCAGTTAAAAAATTGCAATCACGCTGAGTGAAGACTTCCGACCGAAACAAGCCAACTTTCGTCGTACAGATTTCATCCACGCGATCACAGATACCTCATTATTCACTGTCGGTGGTTACTAAAGTTTTTTCGCCTTAAGCTGGGACAAAATTTCTCTCCTAGCCGCGTAAGTCTGCCCAGGTGGGTCTTACTACGACGTCGGAAAGAAATTTGAAAATAAAAATGTCGACAATATAATGAGATATCCACTACCTGCGAACGACTTAATCGTTGGAGTCCTTCAGTCGGCACAGAAAAATAAATTATACATTTACATAAATTTGAGAAATGTCGTGTACGGAAATATTATATGTCAACTGATAGGGAAAGTGTACTCGTATATACCGCTGTGACAACGGCAATTCGGGCAACAACATTTTCGAAATTCGTTCGCGACACTAACGCTACAACGACGACGGCGGTTCGGGTAGCAACATTTACGAATATTGATAGACAACTCCAAACGTTTGGAAAATATATTTTAAAAAAATTAATAATAATTTGGCACCGGATACACGCGCTTAAGAAAAAAAAAAATCGTGAATGTGAAACTGGTACTACGTAACGCTATACTGTAGATAAAGAGGTGCTGAACAATAAAAAATGCTTAAAAAAATGAATAAAAAAGCTAAACGCGCGCCCGGTGTCAGTACGCGCTAATACGGGCGGCAATATATTGGCTTCAAAAAACGCAAAAAAAAACGCTTAAAAAACGCCTAAAAAAAAAATTAAAAAACGCTATACTGTAGATAAAGAGGTGCTGAACAATAAAAAAATGCTTAAAAAAATGAATAAAAAGCTAAACGCCCTAGCGTAAACGTTTAACGCGCGCCCGGCATCAGTACGCGCTAATACGGGCGGCAATATATTGGCTTCAAAAAACGCAAAAAAAACGCTTAAAAAACGCCTAAAAAAAAAATTAAAAAACGCTATACTGTAGATAAAGAGGTGCTGAACAATAAAAAAATGCTTAAAAAAATGAATTAAAAAGCTAAACGCCCGAGCGTAAACGTTTAACGCGCGCCCGGCATCAGTACGCGCTAATACGGGCGGCAATATATTGGCTTCAAAAAAAAATTTAAAAAACGGCTAAAAAAAAATTTAAAAAACGCTATACTGTAGATAAAGAGGTGCTGAACAATAAAAAAATGCTTAAAAAAATGAATAAAAAAGCTAAACGCCCTAGCGTAAACGTTTAACGCGCGCCCGGCATCAGTACGCGCTAATACGGGCGGCAATATATTGGCTTCAAAAAAAAATTTAAAAAACGGCTAAAAAAAAATTTAAAAAACGCTATACTGTAGATAAAGAGGTGCTGAACAATAAAAAAATGCTTAAAAAAATGAATTAAAAAAGCTAAACGCCCGAGCGTAAACGTTTAACGCGCGCCCCGGCATCAGTACGCGCTAATACGGGCGGCAATATATTGGCTTCAAAAAACGCAAAAAAAACGCTTAAAAAACGCCTAAAAAAAAAATTAAAAAACGCTATACTGTAGATAAAAAGGTGCTGAACAATAAAAAAATGCTTAAAAAAATGAATAAAAAATCTAAACGCGCGCCCGGTGTCAGTACGCGCTAATACGGGCGGCAATATATTGGCTTCAAAAAACGCAAAAAAAACGCTTAAAAAACGCCTAAAAAAAAAATTAAAAAACGCTATACTGTAGATAAAGAGGTGCTGAACAATAAAAAAATGCTTAAAAAAATGAATAAAAAATCTAAACGCGCGCCCGGTGTCAGAACGCGCTAATACGGGCGGCAATATATTGGCTTCAAAAAAAAATTTAAAAAACGGCTAAAAAAAAATTTAAAAAACGCTATACTGTAGATAAAGAGGTGCTGAACAATAAAAAAATGCTTAAAAAAATGAATAAAAAATCTAAACGCGCGCCCGGTGTCAGTACGCGCTAATACGGGCGGCAATATATTGGCTTCAAAAAAAAATTTAAAAAACGCTATACTGTAGATAAAGAGGTGCTGAACAATAAAAAATGCTTAAAAAAATGAATAAAAAAGCTAAACGCCCGAGCGTAAACGTTTAACGCGCGCCCGGCATCAGTACGCGCTAATACGGGCGGCAATATATTGGCTTCAAAAAACGCAAAAAAAAACGCTTAAAAAACGCCTAAAAAAAAAATTAAAAAACGCTATACTGTAGATAAAGAGGTGCTGAACAATAAAAAAATGCTTAAAAAAATGAATAAAAAATCTAAACGCGCGCCCGGTGTCAGTACGCGCTAATACGGGCGGCAATATATTGGCTTCAAAAAACGCAAAAAAAAACGCTTAAAAAACGCCTAAAAAAAAACTTAAAAAACGCTATACTGTAGATAAAGAGGTGCTGAACAATAAAAAAATGCTTAAAAAAATGAATAAAAAATCTAAACGCGCGCCCGGTGTCAGTACGCGCTAATACGGGCGGCAATATATTGGCTTCAAATAAAAATTTAAAAAACGGCTAAAAAAAATTTAAAAAACGCTATACTGTAGATAAAGAGGTGCTGAACAATAAAAAAATGCTTAAAAAAATGAATTAAAAAAGCTAAACGCCCGAGCGTAAACGTTTAACGCGCGCCCGGCATCAGTACGCGCTAATACGGGCGGCAATATATTGGCTTCAAAAAACGGCTATAAAAAACGCTTAAAAAACGCCTAAAAAAAAAATTAAAAAACGCTATACTGTAGATAAAGAGGTGCTGAACAATAAAAAACTGCTTAAAAAAATGAATAAAAAAGCTAAACGCCCGAGCGTAAACGTTTAACGCGCGCCCGGCATTAGTATGCGCTTATACGGGCGGCAATATATTGGCTTCAAAAAACGGCTATAAAAAAATTTAAAAAACGGCTAAAAAAAAATTTAAAAACGCT
>NW_021763547.1:26030-26894 GCF_005508785.2 Acyrthosiphon pisum
AATAGCCATTAAGGCTTAGAAAACTTTTTTATTTGTTTAACATTTTTAGTGCCGGAAAATTTAGACAGACGCGACTTTCGCTTTGTCTGAGTGTATTCCGTTCTCCGTAATTATATGTCCTAAGTATAAACACTTGTCTTTAAAATTATCCGGTTCTATTTTCAAATTATGAATACGTAATCGTTCGAATACATCGATTAATTTATTATTATGGTCGCTCAGATTTTTCGCGTAAATTATTATATCGTCCAAGTATACAAGACATTTAATACCAATTAATCCCGATAATACGTTTGTCATAAGATTCATGAACGTTGATGGAGCTGATGAACCCATTACTAATCCCATTACTAATCGTTTAAATTGGAAGTGACCTTGTCCTGTCGAAAAAGCTGTAAGTTCTCGCGAAGCTTTTGAGAGCTTAATTTGATGAAAGCCCGATTTAAGATCAATTACGGTAAAGAGCTGACTTTGACCTAGCTGATCTAATATTTCCGTAATATTTGGCAAAGGGTGAAATTCTTTTAATGTTACGTTATTAAGTGCCCTAAAATCTACGACTATTCTAAATTTTTCTTTCCCCGACGCATCAGCTTTTTTCCTAACTAATAAAAGTGGTGCGTTAAATGGACTCATTGATTTTTCGATGATATCGTCTTTTTCCATTTGTTTGATTTGTCCGTCGATCTCGGACATCTGTGCGAACGGCAGCCTGTACGGTTTTTTGTAGATCGGTTTCTGTCCTGCTGGTAGTCTGATGACGTGTTCCGCAGCTGTGGTGCATGTTAGTACGTCATTTTCTAAATAGAATATATCTGCGTACTGCTCACAGATGTGTGTTATAGACTCGCGTTTCTCCGCGTT
>NW_021763548.1:0-761 GCF_005508785.2 Acyrthosiphon pisum
GGTTGCTCAATACACAGTCAAATATTAACTAAATGTATCATAACGCATTATGTCAAAACAAGAATGATATTCACTTGCAAAAAAAAAAAATTAGCAAGTTGCTAAAAACAAGAAAACACCAAAAAAACTAAACAATTTTTCAAAATTAGTTTGAAGCTTATAAGATAACTATTATTGAATAATATTATAATATACCTACCTAATCATATAATAAAATATGCAAAATATGTATTTAGAATTTTTATGAGCACTAGAAAATAATACTCCACTCTACTAGACTACTGTTAAAATTAGGAGCAGAACCATAATAGTTTGAATTTAATTTAAAGATTTTAAGAAGGATGCAAATATCCAAAGAAGTGACATACATGATATTTTATAATTGATGTTTACTCGATATAAAATATTGCAAATTATTAAAATCCAAATTTAATGTATAATTACATGCTCCAATTTATTATGCCAACTTGATTAAAAAAAAACTTTTTATTATTCAATGTTTTTGTAAATACTAATTTCAATTTAAAAAAAAAAATAGCATTTTAATTCTTAATTTTTAAGACATTTTGCATTTAACAGTATGAAAAAACTGGCCTTCATAGGACAGGAAGCGCGCTCTGGTGACTATAGAACTGTGGTAATATTTTCAATCAAGAGTGTATACGTATAGGGGTCCAGAGTGACGACACCTTATCAATACACCTTGATACCACGGTAACTATAACATTATAGAATTTATAACATTATATATAACTATACAT
>NW_021763549.1:0-774 GCF_005508785.2 Acyrthosiphon pisum
CCAAGTACTTGTGAGCGTCGACCAAACTCTTCATATGCTTACTGTTTTGTAAAAGTTGGTTACCGATTTGTCGCATAACAGGTGCGACTCTTCTCTCTTCATTGTTTTTTGACCAAGCATAACTTAGCGGGTATTTGACTAAGAGACCCCGGACCGAGGGGGATCTCAGCTTTTTAGGCCCCAGATGAATTTCCACCATTAGGGAACCAAATCCCCCACCCCCCCCACATTTTGAGTTAAGTATAAATCGGCGGGAATTCAAGTTAAAGACCTCGGGCTAAGGGGGAACGCCTCTTTAAGTCGAAGACTACAGTTTTCCGCTTTAGGGAACGGGGGCACCCCCTCCCCCCATTTTGGAAATTTTTTTTTTGCTTGATTTAGGTCCGGGAGACCACTACGACGTACCCCGTCAAGGGGAAACTCTGGGTTTTGATAGGATTTAATGGGATTTTCTCAAATGTTGCTTTTTATTGATAAGGAGTTTGATAAGAAATTTAATGAGAAAAAAAATAGCGAACGCGAGAAAAAGCGCGGAGAGCATAAGCGGTCGTGGAAGAAACGCGAAACGCCGGCAGCGCCCCCAGCGGATCTTATACCGTTATTAGCGTTTTATTATATAAGACTAGATTCTGGCGTTTGTCATCCCGCCTGCGGCGGAAAGACTGTGTGGGCGGTGGTGCATCTTTGTCGTTTCGACTCGGGCTGGGTTTTTCGATCCGGCCTGCGGCGGGAACGCGGGGTCGTCGGATATTGTGTTTTGTCGTATTGGCGGCC
>NW_021763550.1:0-750 GCF_005508785.2 Acyrthosiphon pisum
CAGATTTGTCCATATTAATTTTGATTCGACATTTAATCCCATTCATAAAAAAAAAATGAGATTTTGACTTGTGACGATGACAGCGGTGTCAACGGCGAATCTCCAACAAAAAGTACGAGCACATTTTTTGAGTCGGACAAAACGTCCTAAAATATATAGGTATTTCTCGGTATTTGATTTCTTAATACAATATTAACTATATTTGATTATTATTCTTTAATCTTACACTATTGCAATTGTCAAGTACAAAAAGTTCAAATACAACGAAATTTACTTGGTAGGTAACTAGGTATATCAATATTATGTTCATGGCATCTTATTACATACCCTTATTTAGATCTAGATAATATGATTTATATATAGGTATTGCCGTATTAGTATTCATTTAACTCATTGAAGTCATTAATTAGGGACATGGATTATAAACCAAATTTAATTTTTTTTTAAATATTGATTATGTGAATTGAATAATTAATTTGTATTTTTGGCCTATTTGTTCAACTCGAAAAATTTGCTCGAACTTTTTGACCAATTACCTACCGTCAGATATACTAAAAAAAAATTTGTATTTAGAATTAAATTTTAACTTTAGATAACCGAATGAAAAACGAAGTTATAATTTTCACTAGATAATATAATATAATATTATAGTAAGGGAATAATCGAATGTAATAATCAAATAAATTAGATTATTTTAAAAATCATTCGAATAATAAAATAATTGAATGATAAAAATTAGAGTAAAAATAA
>NW_021763551.1:0-820 GCF_005508785.2 Acyrthosiphon pisum
AGAAAGATAGAAGTTGTCCCGCGCAAAACAGTTTTACTCATATATGACTATAATATAATTAAATATAAATCTATTTTGATATGTATTATCACAAATCAATTTTAACTCCCCGACACAAGCTATGCTTATAATAGGGGAGATGCAAACATTTTTATTATTTTTATATGGAATATTTATGTTCTATATGTTGATTTACTAGATAAATATTATTATAAAATTATAATTTCTGGAATTATTAAATTCGCTTGAAACTGTTTTTTCAAATACTTGAAATTCTCTGTACCATTTACCGATCATGTGACATTGCAAACCTGTTTTTTCAAATAGGAGCGCCCCCTCCTCTTTTTCATTATTGATTAATCAGTAAGTGCTTAATATTTTTTAGCTGAAAAACTTTGTGTAGGTACCTAGTACCTACCTACTAAAGCTTAGATGATTTAAATATGTTAGTAATTCCTATCAATATAAATGATTAGTAAACTGTTGTCCAAGTAGAATAGATACTTCATCTAATGTTACATAACATGGTGTTTATTATTATAAAACCGTTTTTAAACATCACTATCCTAAATTATACAAACATTTCCACAACTCAGAAACTACTTGTTAGAATTTTGATTTAAATACGTACACATTTCAACTACACAAGCTATGCTTATATGAAAGTTGAAAATCTTTTTTATTATTTTTGATATAGGTATTAAGGTATATATACTATATTTATGATCTGTTTGTTGATTTCAAAAATAAATATACTATTATTATATTATTAAAACGTTATACCTACAACCAATTATATAAGAGGTCCAATCCGGTTCTC
>NW_021763552.1:0-1879 GCF_005508785.2 Acyrthosiphon pisum
TTGAAAATGTTCCAAAACAAAATTATGAATTTAATTGTGGAGTTTATATTATATATTACGCATTTAAATTTATGGAAAATTCCAAGTTCAGTTTAGAGTTTGATCCTAACACTTATAGAGAATATTTAAAGACCTATCTATTAGAAAATTCCGAAGACATGACAAACATATGTTTATACTGTAACTGGAACTCAGATAAGCACCGTTGTCAACGGTGAATATGTAGAATGGGTGTCGTGTTCTCAGTGTTGTCGCTGGATAGCCATTAATTGCATCCCTAAAGAAGACATAATTGTTAATTACGCAAATAATGATTTCTTCTGTTTATTGTGTCAGAAATGATGAAATTAAAATATATAGAAAAATATTATTATATAGAGTTAATTAAAGCACGCTACAAATTGCATATCAAAATTATAATTAAATTATTTTAGTTACTTTTTATAAGAACATTTTCATTAGCTATTAATAATAAAGAAAACTTCAATAGAACATGTAGCCTAATATAAAACACGATGAGAAAAAAGCATGGTATTGTCAAATTGCTATGGCAATATTTTTAATTGGTTCTAAAAAATAAATAAAGTTATTTGAAGAAATTAGCACAAAAAAATAACTCAAAGTAGGTATGTGTAAATTACTTTACGTAGAAAGGTTGGACGCCTATATTTTATCGGAATTATTTCACGTGGAACAGATATTTTACGGAATGTGAATATAGGAAAATATTATTTTTTAATGACATGTACATGAAAATTGTTATGTTGAAATATGTATCGTTGAACATTTTTTGTAAAAACAGACATTTGATGGAATGATACGTTAATGAATCAAAAAATACATGAAATCAATAGTGTTGAACAACCATTGCACTGAACGACATTTTACGGAATGATACTATTTTTAACCTTCTGAAAAATGATAAGGTAGTTTATACCATAATACCATACCAGCATATACCAGCATATTACAGTAATACCAATTTGAAAAAAACATCGTACAGTGATGCCACACTAGCGGCACTCGTCGCTACGCTCCTCAGCGCCGTCGCTCCGCTCCGCAAATCGAAAATATCCCCCGACTTGCTGTGCAATACCACCTCAAGTTGGTCACAGGGTAACCACAGATTAATCACCGTACAACCACTCTTATCAGTCCTTATCATTTTTCGGAATTCCAGCAATTTTCTGTTCCGATCAATATTTGAAATTTGATGATTCCAATTAATGTGTATCCCAAAATTTGAGAATCCCAATAAATGATTGTTTTAAATAACATAATTCCAATAAATGTCAGTTCCAAGTATCGTAATTCCAGCAATTGATTGTTCCGATCAATATATCCCAATCAAAACTAAACATTATTTTCAAATAACTGTTTTTCCAAATAATGTATGATTTATTGTTTTCGTAAAACGTATGTTCCAAGAAATGTCATTCCAAGAAAATACAGCAGCCCGAAAGGTTAGGTAACTGTTTCGTATCAGTAATTTGTAACAAAAGATAAGTTGAACCTAGTGGCACAGAATAACCAGAAGGTGCACTTAATGAGAACTCGAAAATCCGTGAAAAATGTTTGAGATATCAGTGTTGCCAGGTTTAAAGGTTTGTAAAATAATTACAAATTCTCTTTTGATGCTGAAACTGAGTTTGCACATTTTTACTGTTATCATTGTAAATATTTTATTTTTCAGTGATAAGTTATTGATATATATACTGATAAGATTGTTAATTATTATTATACAATAAAATGATATACAATATTTATTGTATCAATAAGTTTAATATGGTACCACAGATTATTCTGTGGTTGTACAATTTTTTACTATCTCTATACAGGCTACACTGATATCCCAACAGGTATTGCAAATCTATCCCCC
>NW_021763553.1:0-956 GCF_005508785.2 Acyrthosiphon pisum
AATATAATAGTTTCTATATTTAAATATTATATTAAATATAATATTAGTCTTATCACCGTGTGGAATGGAATCGGTCCCGTCCCGTCTCGGGTTTTAGTATTACCCCAGATGATTCTTTCTCTGCGTTATAATCATCAGTGTTGATACTTACAGTGTCATACAAAGTGTTCATGGATGCTAAACATATATATTAATTTTTGCTGTCGTGAGAAAATAACAAATTAATTTAATACATACAAGAAATGATGTTGCTACGTACGGACCCCTCTACTCCGCCCCTACACATAGTCATAATACACAGCATCGATGTCCTGTGGTAACACGTAAATAGCTAGATGATGTCACTGCTGTACATAAAACCTTGGGGGAGCAATACTATAAACGTTAGCAATAGTCTCAGCGTCTGCCAACGGCCAGATGACAAACCCGAACCGGTAAGATATCTGTGAGACCTCCTCGGAGCGCAATAGATTCTACGAATCAGATATTGGCACTATGACAAGACGGCTGCGGGTATACTTGGTCATTTTACGACACCCCGCACCGACCAAAGGCACATCTCGTAGAAGGCCCCCTGGACTGTGAACACCAACAACGTAGTCCGCCAGGGATCTGGTAAGAGAGGGGATAGGACTATATAGGAGCCCTGGGAGTAGCTAGTATTCAGACGTGATTTCACAAACCGTACGTACACATCCCTGTACTTCTTCATTCTTAATTATCATATTTTTGTATTACGACATAGATTATTTTCGTTGACGACGTATTACGGGACTTAGAGAATATTCGAGCAATCGCTTATTTTCTAAGACGCTGGTTATTCTTCGTCAATTTGAATAATCTAATAGTGTTTAAATTCAACTTGTTTATCATATTTTACAATTTTAAATAAATAATACATCAACCACACACTGTTGATCATTTTGACGCTACTACCATCATCCCATCCTGTCACC
>NW_021763554.1:0-1115 GCF_005508785.2 Acyrthosiphon pisum
CATCTAAACTCTAAAGATGCATGCAAATCAAAAGCCAAATTTAAAGCCCGTGCTATTTTAAGTTTTTCCTGGTATTGTATGTGTATAAATAATTGGCTCTCAGTAATTATATGATTTTCTTAGTATTTATTGTTGGATTATTCATTAAACTATTTAGAATTTTATACTATTCAATAAAATATGAATAGACATATACGGGCCGTCGCGGTCATCCGTCAAATAATCTAATGTTGTTGTCAAATGTCAAATGTAATGTGGTGCCCAATAAATAACTATGGTATAATAATAAATTATAATAACAAACACTATATTATTATTGAGTTATAACTTATAAGACAATAAGGGACAACTAGTACCAAAAATCTCGACACATAATTAATTCCCCTGGGCAAGTAACGAACGGTCTAGGATTGAAACTTGAAAGATACAAATATAGCGCATTCGAGTATTTTCAGAGTCCTGTATCATCTATACAATTATCAATGTTTCTCCCCTATTGTCATATATAGTGTTTGCTAGTAACTATAATTTATATCATTATATTACTTAAAGCAACTAAAAATTTGGCGAATAATGAAATGGTTATCAACATTTTAATCATGGTCTCAATTTTATTATGAGTATTAATTATGCGTATTAATGGAATTCAAGTATTTAAAAACACGTCAATTGAAAAAAAAAAGGTTTCCAATTTTTTTAGATTTCGGTTTTGAATTTAATACCGGTTTCTAATTTTTTATGGTTTCGGTTTTAGCCTTAATACAGGTATCAAATTTTTTTCGGTTTTGGTTTTAAATTATAATACTGGTATCCAATTTTTTCCGGTTTCGGTTTTGACTTTAATACCGGTATCCAATTTTTTCCGGTTTCGGTTTTGATTACGGTTTCGGTTTCGTTTTAAAATGGTTTATACCGGTTTGTGAAATCGGTTTTGAAAACGGTTTCAAGCCCTGCTAATAACTGCATCATATTTATACTATTGAACCATATTTATTATTCTTAGTGACTCAAATAGCTTATTATTTACAATTATTATATTATTGTGTCTGTTTGGCCAAAAAGGGCCATATTAAATTTGTATACTATGTATTATTTAAATATCATTTTTGAAGCAT
>NW_021763555.1:0-778 GCF_005508785.2 Acyrthosiphon pisum
AAACAAATGACCGTAGATACATGAAATTTTAAATGGTTGTTTATATTTCCATTTTCTATACACGATAACATTTTCAAAATATTTTGATTTATTTTGAACTGTTTAGAGACATTTTCATTTTCCATTTTTTTTTTAGTTTTTTTTCTAAATATATCAATTAAATTTTATTTGTGGATTAAAAAAGCTTGAAAATTTAATAGAAGGCTCCTAGTATATTGTTTCAAACGCAGATGAAAAATATTAAAAATCCTTAGACACAGTTTTTTATTATAAGCATTTAAATTTCAAAAATTGACAAAATATGGAAAAATTACGAAAATTAGCAAATTATTTTGAGTTAAGAATTCGTAAAAATTTTTCTTTTTAAATCTAATATTTTAAAATGTAATACAAGATTCCTTATAAGATTATCTACCTTTATCAAACAAAAAATATCCATAAGAAAGTCAAATTAAATTTTTATGATCGTTTGAAATTCAAATTTTTACAACATTGGATATTCACTCGATTTCTCATGTAGCGATTTTCTTATTTTGTTGTAATTCAAAAACGAATAACTGTAGATACATGAAAATTTTACTGAATGTTTATATAAGCATTTCCTATACACCATACAGTTTTGAAAATATTTTGACACTTTTTGAGCTGTTTACGGACATTTTCGGTTTTCAATTTTTTTAGTTTTTTATTCTATAAATATCATTAAGTTTTATCTGTTGGGCCAAAAGTGTAAAAATGTAATACAAAGCTCCTGATATATTGTTACATATCAGTTGAA
>NW_021763556.1:0-925 GCF_005508785.2 Acyrthosiphon pisum
CGGCTTCTCTTTCTTTTTGAATTAACCTTTCATTTCTGCGTTCATATTCGACCTTGCGTTTCTCAGCTTGGACTAATAAATTTTGTATATATCGTGGCTAAAATGTAAAAAAAATATAATTAATAGGTGCATTGTACATGTTTAAAAAGTACTAATAGTTCTGTATTCCACATACCTTAACATTTTTCTTCTTTTCGTTGTTATGTTCTTTTTTTTTCTCCATGTCATCATAAACTTCATCGTACTGAAAAACTGTTGCATCTTCTTTCAGCGCTTTGTCAATTGATAATTTGGCACTTCTTTGCTGAGCTTTAGTTTGATTGTTAGTCTAAACATGTATGAAATAAATTCAATTCTTAAAATAGTCAATAAAAACATATTATTTATCAATACAACAACATGGTTTTGAATTTTGATTTAAATAAGAAAAATGTATAATATGCATTAGAGGTGTTCCGGGTACAGTTTTTACTTATAAACCGGGTACCGAGTATTTGTCGAGTAACAATATCTGTTAAAACCGAGTCTCGAGTACTAGTCGAGTAATAATTTTTTTTTTAACCGAGTCTCGAGTACTAGTCGAGTAATAATTTTTTTTAAACCGAGTCTCGAGTACTGGTCGAGTAATAATTTTTTTAAAAACTGAGTCTCGGGTACTGGTCAAGTAATAATTTACATAAATATTAAATACCATGTACTGAGTATTTGCATCGTCCATGATTATAAAATTATGGAATTGGATGAACAACCAACTGACGTCTGACAACTGAGAAATAAAGCAACAACTAACAAGCTACAAGTCTACCACCCATAACAATATAATATTAAATATTAATAATATTATACCCATTGATTATAAATAGTAGATTTTAGATAAACAAGAATACAAGATAATTGTCAATTGTCAACATTTATAATCGGTGGG
>NW_021763557.1:0-1022 GCF_005508785.2 Acyrthosiphon pisum
GCTAACGGAGAAAAGAAACAATCAATATTAGGTGCAATTTTATTACACAGGGTCATGGCTCTAAGAATAGGGGAGTTTTTTTAAATAATTTGTGCTGTGTGATTGTAAGTAGAAAATAGGAGTAGTTCGATTATTATATGCAGGGATATTGAATGAAATATGTTCTAATAGGTAAGGCGCATCAATATGGTTATTTATTAGTTTATATAAAAAAGAAATATCAGCTAAATCTCGTCTGGAGGCTAGAGAGGGAAGGTTAAGGAGTGATCTTATTGATGTATAATCATGCTGGTTAATAGTTATGCTGAGTTTATAAGCTGCGAACCTTAAAAATCGCTTTTGGACTCCCTCAATAATCTCGATGTTGGAATTAGTATAGGGGCTCCAAATAGGAGAACCATACTCTAGGATGGATCTAACTAAAGCGCAATAAAGCAACTTTAGTGAATCCAAATTTTTAAAATCAGACGAATGACGCTTAACAAAGCCTAACACACGAAGCGATTTTTTTACTATACATTCAATATGTTCCTGAAAATTTAAATTATGGGTTAAGGTTATACATAGGTCTCTGATAGATGAGACTGAATTAAGTTCAATATTGTTTATATAATAAGTAAAATTAATATGTTCCCGAGACCTATAGAAGCACATCGAGTAGCATTTATTAATGTTTAAGCTCATTCCCCAATCCTGGCACCAATTATACAAGGTATTTAATTCCTCTTGAAGATTTAAACAGTTGCTAATTGAAGAAATACGAGAGTAAATTTTTAGATCATCTGCAAAAAATAAGAAGTGACATTTGCTCAAAACTAATGATATGCTGTTTATGAATAAAATGAATGGAAAAAAAATTTAATGGAAATTATATCACATAAGAGTGATTTAACAATCAAAAATACGTTCAGCAAGGAAAAGATTTTGGTATTGTAGTAGTTGTGTATCGACTCACGGTTCTCCTTTGATTGACCTGGTTACTCGGTGGAAATGATGAACGGCTTGGAGCGGGTATGTACTGC
>NW_021763558.1:0-724 GCF_005508785.2 Acyrthosiphon pisum
TCGGATTTTATCGGTCAGCAGAATTTTTCAATTTCTAAAGATATAGAGCCAACTAATTTCTTTGTAAAAGAAAACATTTTATTCAACTACTAAGAATGAAATAAAAAAAGGCGGGTAAGTCGTGGATGTCGCTCTGCTGTACAGTAGGTTACAAGTGGGTTACTGTAATGGATGGAATTAAATTTGAATCCAATGATATTATATCATTGTATACGAAAAACGATTCTGAACGGAGATGATTTGTCAGTCTAGGATATATTATTTTTAAAGAAAAACTTATGGAGAACCTTGTACCAAATTTTAAAAACTTAGTTATAAAAGAAAAAATTTTTACGATTTTTCAACCACTAAATTACTTGCAAATTTTCGCAATTTTGACATATTTCGTATAAATTTGAACTTTAAATGCTTATAAATAAAAATTGTGACAATGTATTCCTTTTATTTTGCAACTGCTATTGTAAAAATATGTTAGGAGCCTTGTATTAAATTTCCAAATCTTAGAATTAAAAAGAAAAACTTTTATGAATTTCTGTCTAAGATAATTTGAACATTGCCGTAATTTTTACGTATTTAGTCAAAATTTGAACTTTAAATGCTTATAAAAAAAAAATCGTGACTATATATTTCTTTTATTTTTCAATTTGCTATTGTAAAAATATATTATGAGCCTTGTATTAAATTTTAAAAACTTAGTTATAAAGAAAAATTTTTACGATTTTTC
>NW_021763559.1:0-1100 GCF_005508785.2 Acyrthosiphon pisum
TACTAACTTAAATTAGATTAATGTTATACATTCTTTTTTTTTTGTTTATTTATATTTTTTACAATCATTTTCATGTTTTTTTCTGACTTAAAATAGGTTAGACAAAATTGTACACTTTTTTTGTATTTACTTGCTTTAACATTTTTTATATCTTATACTAACTTAACTTAGGTTAATCATTTTACATTCTTTTTTTCTCATTTTTTTTTACATTTGTTTTCATGCTTATGCAGACTTAAATTAGATAAAAAAAAATTAACACATTCTTTGAATTGACTTGCTTTAACAATTTTTTTATACCTTATACTAACTTAAATTAGATTAAATCATTTTACATTTTTTTATTAATCTTTTTTTTTACATTTGTTTTCATGCTTATGCTGACTTAAATTAGGTTAGAAAAAATTTACACATTCTTTGTATTGACTTGCTTTAACAATTTTTTTATACCTTATACTAACTTAAATTAGATTAAATCATTTTACATTTTTTTATTAATCTTTTTTTTACATTTGTTTTCATGCTTATGCTGACTTAAATTAGGTTAGAAAAAATAAATTTTACACATTCTTTGTATCTACTTGCTTTAACATTTTTTTTTATGACTAATGCTAGCTTAAAATAAGTTAATAATTTTATACTTATTTTAGTACTTAGGTTAATATCTTAAAGTAGGTTATTTGTAATTGTTAATGTTATTCTGTAATTCTTATATATTAGTTATATAATACTTCGTGGTTTTTTTTTGTTTATACTACTTATTTATACATAGACTTACATTGATTTAATTGTACTAATACGTAAATGATATATATTTCCTATCCTAAAATCTGTAATTTGCATGATTTGGATATATTACTGAACTAGGTATTTGAGAAGAAAAGAGAAAGAAAATGTTGTTTAATTTTGAGCGTGTTGTGGGGTGTTTTGATTTCTTTATATATATTTTTTTATTATTGGTATAACTGTATGTTTATCTTATATGGTCAAGTTATAGATTGTGAATTGAAGATTATAGATCCTTATATTTGGGCTTGTGATAGTGTAAATCTTTTGTTATCAAGTGGAATATAGTTTTATAATTATTGATTATGGGTATC
>NW_021763560.1:0-1044 GCF_005508785.2 Acyrthosiphon pisum
TTTTTTATTTTTTTTGTGTCTGTGTACACGATAAGTAGTCAAAATAATGCTACGATTTTCAACTTCAGTATCTTGTTCGATCAGAAAGTGAATATCGTTGGTGCATTGGGGAGGTCAAAATTTAAATTTCCCAGTAGTTTTCAAAAGCGCCGGGAAAAACAAAAGAAAAATTAAGGAAAAACGGGAATTTTTACGCAAAATCTGTTTTCGAGAAAATCGATTTTGGTTTTTGGTGTAACTTTAAAAAAAATGACCGTGGATACATGAAATTTTGACTGAATGTTTACATTTCCATTTTCTATACACGATAAAATTTTCAAAATATTT
This sequence comes from Acyrthosiphon pisum, assembly GCF_005508785.2. Taxonomy (NCBI): domain Eukaryota; kingdom Metazoa; phylum Arthropoda; class Insecta; order Hemiptera; family Aphididae; genus Acyrthosiphon; species Acyrthosiphon pisum. Next base: position 328 of record NW_021763560.1, read on the forward strand.
TGACTTATTTTGAGATCTTTACGGACATTTTCATTTTCCATTTTTTTTTAGTTTTTTTTCTAAAAATATCAATAAAATTTTATTTGTTGGATAAAAAAGCTTGAAAATTTAATAGAAGGCTCCTATTATATTGTTTCAAAGGCCGATGAAAAATATTAAAAATCGTTAGTCACAGTTTTTTTTTATAAGCATTTAAAGTTCAAAAAATGACAAAATATGGAAAAATCACGAAAATTTGCAAATTATTTTGAGTTAGAAATTCATAAAAATTTTTCTTTTTAAATCTAAGATATGAAAATGTAATACAAGATTCCTTATAAGATTATCTACCTTTATCAAACAAAAAATATCTATAAGAAAGTCAAATAAAATTTTTATGATCGTTTGAAATTCAAATTTTTACAACATTGGATATTCACTCGACTTCTCATGTAGCGATTTCCTTATTTTGTTGTAATTCAAAAACGAATAACTGTAGATACATGAAAATTTCACTGAATGTTTATATTAGCATTTCCTATACACCATACAATTTTGAAAATATTTAGACTCTTTTTGACCTGTTTACGGACATTTTCAGTTTTAAATTTTTTTAGTTTTTTTTTCTATAAATATCAATAAAGTTTTATCTGTTGGGCCAAAAAGTGTATAAATTTAATCCAAAGCTCCTGATATATTGTTACAATATCAGTTGAAAAATATTAAAAAATACATAGG
>NW_021763561.1:0-736 GCF_005508785.2 Acyrthosiphon pisum
CTTCTCCCCACCACCCACGTAAGTCATAAGTGAGTACATTCGATAATGATGATTTATGCCTCATTCAGAAACTGGTCAAGTGTTAAGCAATAAATATAAAAGAGGAGTGTTGCTCTTTAATGGAGGAGTGCAGTGAGGTTATGAATTAAAAAATAGCAGACTTGGCCACAATGTACATTTCACTACTTTGATAGGCCGACTTTTTTGGTAGGGAGTTTGGAACTTGGAATTTTTTCACGGTTATGTTTTTGTTGGGGATATCATTTATTTTTGCGGGCTTCAGCATCGTGGACGACGTGTTATTATTATTTATTTATTTTTTTTAATTTAAAATTTTTTTTTTATATGTCGTAGATTTTCTCTTGTATATTTTGTATTTGAATAAAATAAATGTACGAAAACATTATTATGTTTTCTAAATATAATATATTATATATAAGTCAACTACAAACAATTCCTTATTACCATATTGTAACGCTGTTTGAATGTAAACGTTTATGCGTGCTAAGCGCGCCACTTCATACATTTAGAAATACACTCACTGAAGCGGTATTAATTTTGAAAAAAATTCAATTTTTAGATTTTTTCCTTTAGTTACACTGTAAGACCTACATTTGCGCCAAATTTCACGTCTCTACCTATACGGGAAGTGTCTTATAATTTTGATGATCAGTGAGTCAGTCAGTAACAATTTTGAAAATTTTGAAATCCTCCCATTTTGAAATGGCACCATATT
>NW_021763562.1:0-1683 GCF_005508785.2 Acyrthosiphon pisum
ATAAATTTTACGGGTATGATTAAAAGTGGATTGTTTTTTTTTTTTGTGTGTGTGTGATTAAAAATTTAAATGATTGAAAATTAAATTAAAATATTATTAAAATTAAAAAAGTATTGAAGTTAAATATAGATAAGCGTGTGTAATTAAAAATTGAAATGATTTGCCATATTTAGATTGGTATAAAATTCTCTATAGATTTTGTATATTATTTTTATCTTAATCTTTACAAACATTTCATTTTATCCTTTATATTATATCATACTCGGTCAAACACATTATAAGAAACTCGCCCAAACACATTGCATTAATTATGTGGGTAAGAAGGCAATTCGCCCAAACGCATGACGCCCCAAGTTATAAGCTTTACTGAACTCTCCAATTAGAATTCAATGTCAATATAATTATAAATATTTTTTGAAAAAAGTAAACTAAACCCTTAACAATAACACACATTGTACATATATTATTGAGTTATAATATGAGAGTAAATTCTTTGAAATAAAACCAAGCTAATGCAATATAGGTATATATTTCTGATTTTTTTTTAAACATTTTATATACGTTATATAATTTGTGTATAACACACGTATGATTACTTTGGAATTTAACGTGAAATCGATGGTCTTCAATATTCAATTTAAAAAAAAAACTTCATCAGAAACACACGGAATTTCTAAAAACCTATAGGTATGGTACGTACCTATAAGAAATCCCCCAACTATTAATGACTAATCATAAAATACATTCATCTTGGGAGCTTATAAAACTATTTTAGTTTATTAAAATTTATAAATATTATATTTTGTATAACTGCAATACTGTTGGTTCGGTGAAAAGTTTTAATTTTTTTAAATAAGTGTTATCGATGACCCGAAACGCTGGATGACATATGCTTTGACTTTAAATCATCGTCGTCAGTTTGTTTTCACACCGTTTTTCTATTATTATTATCGGGTTGGTACGTCAAAGTCGAGTTTTTAAATTTAAAAATATTAAATATTATGTATGGTATAAAATTTAATAACATACCGTTAAAATTCCATACGAAATATATGTGGATCTGAATAGCCTTATATCCGAATTTTACAATGATTTGTTTTTGGATCAAAACTTTTTTATACACATAACCTACCAGGAGTGGGACTATATAGCAATTTCATATTTCTTTTAAAATGCTTAGGGAATAGCAGGGTAAGCTTAAAATTGGTTTCATAATTTGGAGAACTTGAATTAAAAATTTAATTTTGCATAGGTAGTCTTATATATTTTTATATTTTTCAGTTTTTAGTGCAATTTCTGAACTTTTAAAGAGATATGTGAACTTTGACCTGTTTTTTTAAAATAAAAATCGGTCATATTTTATATTTTAATAAACGTGTTTTTGATTATTAACTATTTTTTAAAGTAAATAGACCGACTACGCCACCACACGGACGCGAGCATCGGCGTTAATAATTTTATATTATTTGGTTCTAATTTTACACTTTTGTTATCTGTTGATTTTGATCGTGATTTTAAGTGATAAATTTCTAATAAGTATACGCTAGCACCTATAGGTATCTAATAATGAATAAGATTCTGTTTTTTGTTGTTATTTTTATTGACAATTTTTAGCAATATTTAAGGTTTGAACGCATGTTCTTGCAATTTACAAGTGCTGTGAAATCACAACTTTCCACACAA
>NW_021763563.1:0-5657 GCF_005508785.2 Acyrthosiphon pisum
AAATGAACTAAAACTTATGAAACTTACAACGAAACTTAAATATATTCAACTCTATCTTTTGGTAAAAAAATTATGAAAAAATATTACGTATTGGTGAAACGGGACGGGATTCCACCGCCACAGGTGCTGAAATATAGTCCAAATTGTAGACGGGACGAGCTGTAGTTAAATCAAAAATTAATTAAAACTTATGAAACTTACACGTCAACTCAAGTATATTCAACCCTATCTTTTGGTAAAAAATTTATGAAAAAATATTAAGTATTAGTGAAACGGGACGGGATTCCACCGCCACAGGTGCTGAAATATAGTCCAAATTGTAGACGGGACGAGCTGTAGTTAAATCAAAAATTAATTAAAACTTTTGAAACTTACACGTCAACTCAAGTATATTCAACCCTATCTTTTGGTAAAAAATTTATGAAAAAATATTAAATATTGGAGAAACGGGACGGGATTCCACCGCCACAGGTGCTGAAATATAGTCCAAATTGTAGACGGGACGAGCTGTAGTTAATTCAAAAATGAACTAAGACTTATGAAACTTACACTTCAACTTAAGTACATTAAACCCTATCTTTTGTTAAAAAAATTATGAAAAAATATTACGTATTGGAGAAACGGGACGGGATTCTACCGCCACAGGTGCTGAAATATAGTCCAAATTGTAGACGGGACGAGCTGTAGTTAATTCAAAAATGAACTAAGACTTATGAAACTTACAACAAAACTTAAATATATTCAACTCTATCTTTTGGTAAAAAAATTATGAAAAAATATTACGTATTGATGAAACGGGACGGGATTCCACCGCCACAGGTGCTGAAATATAGTCCAAATTGTAGACGGGACGAGCTGTAGTTAAATCAAAAATTAATTAAAACTTTTGAAACTTACACGTCAACTCAAGTATATTCAACCCTATCTTTTGGTAAAAAATTTATGAAAAAATATTAAATATTGGAGAAACGGGACGGGATTCCACCGCCACAGGTGCTGAAATATAGTCCAAATTGTAGACGGGACGAGCTGTAGTTAATTCAAAAATGAACTAAGACTTATGAAACTTACACTTCAACTTAAGTACATTAAACCCTATCTTTTGGTAAAAAAATTATGAAAAAATATTACGTATTGGAGAAACGGGACGGGATTCTACCGCCACAGGTGCTGAAATATAGTCCAAATTGTAGACGGGACGAGCTGTAGTTAATTCAAAAATGAACTAAGACTTATGAAACTTACAACAAAACTTAAATATATTCAACTCTATCTTTTGGTAAAAAAATTATGAAAAAATATTACGTATTGATGAAACGGGACGGGATTCCACCGCCACAGGTGCTGAAATATAGTCCAAATTGTAGAAGGGACGAGCTGTAGTTAAATCAAAAATTAATTAAAACTTTTGAAACTTACACGTCAACTCAAGTATATTCAACCCTATCTTTTGGTAAAAAATTTATGAAAAAATATTAAATATTGGAGAAACGGGACGGGATTCCACCGCCACAGGTGCTGAAATATAGTCCAAATTGTAGCCGGGACGAGCTGTAGTTAATTCAAAAATGAACTTAGACTTTTGAAACTTACTCGTCAACTCAAGTATATTCAACCCTATCTTTTGGTAAAAAATTTATGAAAAAATATTAAATATTGGAGAAACGGGATGGGATTCCACCGCCACAGGTGCTGATATATAGTCCAAATTGTAGACGGGACGAGCTGTAGTTAATTTAAAAATGAACTGAGACTTATGAAACTTACACGTCAACTTAAGTATATTAAACCCTATCGTTTGGTAAAAAATTTATGAAAAAATATTTAGTATTGGAGAAACGGGACGGGATTCCACCGCCACCAGGTGCTGAAATATAGTCCCAAATTGTAGACGGGACGAGCTGTAGTTAAATCAAAAATGAACTATGACTTATGAAACTTACACGTCACTAAAGTATATTCTACTCTATCTTTTGTAAAAAATTTATGAAAAAATATTAAATATTGGAGAATCGGGACGGGATTCCACCGCCACAGGTGCTGAAATATAGTCCAAATCGTAGACGGGACGAGCTGTAGTTAAATCAAAAATTAATTAAAACTTATGAAACTTACACGTCAACTAAAGTATATTCAACACTATCTTTTGGTAAAAAATTTATGAAAAAATATTAAGTATTGGTGAAACGGGACGGGATTCCACCGCCACAGGTGCTGAAATATAGTCCAAATTGTAGACGGGACGAGCTGTAGTTAATTCAAAAATGAACTAAGACTTATGAAACTTACAACAAAACTTAAATATATTCAACTCTATCTTTTGGTAAAAAAATTATGAAAAAATATTATCTTGTATTGATGAAACGGGACGGGATTCCACCACCACAGGTGCTGAAATATAGTCCAAATTGTAGACGGGACGAGCTGTAGTTAAATCAAAAATTAATTAAAACTTTTGAAACTTACACGTCAACTCAAGTATATTCAACCCTATCTTTTGGTAAAAAATTTATGAAAAAATATTAAATATTGGAGAAACGGGACGGGATTCCACCGCCACAGGTGCTGAAATATAGTCCAAATTGTAGACGGGACGAGCTGTAGTTAATTCAAAAATGAACTAAGACTTATGAAACTTACACTTCAACTTAAGTACATTAAACCCTATCTTTTGTTAAAAAAATTATGAAAAAATATTACGTATTGGAGAAACGGGACGGGATTCTACCGCCACAGGTGCTGAAATATAGTCCAAATTGTAGACGGGACGAGCTGTAGTTAATTCAAAAATGAACTAAGACTTATGAAACTTACAACAAAACTTAAATATATTCAACTCTATCTTTTGGTAAAAAAATTATGAAAAAATATTACGTATTGATGAAACGGGACGGGATTCCACCGCCACAGGTGCTGAAATATAGTCCAAATTGTAGACGGGACGAGCTGTAGTTAAATCAAAAATTAATTAAAACTTTTGAAACTTACACGTCAACTCAAGTATATTCAACCCTATCTTTTGGTAAAAAATTTATGAAAAAATATTAAATATTGGAGAAACGGGACGGGATTCCACCGCCACAGGTGCTGAAATATAGTCCAAATTGTAGCCGGGACGAGCTGTAGTTAATTCAAAAATGAACTTAGACTTTTGAAACTTACTCGTCAACTCAAGTATATTCAACCCTATCTTTTGGTAAAAAATTTATGAAAAAATATTAAATATTGGAGAAACGGGATGGGATTCCACCGCCACAGGTGCTGATATATAGTCCAAATTGTAGACGGGACGAGCTGTAGTTAATTTAAAAATGAACTGAGACTTATGAAACTTACACGTCAACTTAAGTATATTAAACCCTATCGTTTGGTAAAAAATTTATGAAAAAATATTTAGTATTGGAGAAACGGGACGGGATTCACCGCCACAGGTGCTGAAATATAGTCCAAATTGTAGACGGGACGAGCTGTAGTTAAATCAAAAATGAACTAAAACTTATGAAACTACAACAAAACTTAAATATATTCAACTCTATCTTTTGGTAAAAAAATTATGAAAAAATATTACGTATTGGTGAAACGGGACGGGATTCCACCGCCACAGGTGCTGAAATATAGTCCAAATTGTAGACGGGACGAGCTGTAGTTAAATCAAAAATTAATTAAAACTTTTGAAACTTACACGTCAACTCAAGTATATTCAACCCTATCTTTTGGTAAAAAATTTATGAAAAAATATTAAATATTGGAGAAACGGGACGGGATTCCACCGCCACAGGTGCTGAAATATAGTCCAAATTGTAGACGGGACGAGCTGTAGTTAATTCAAAAATGAACTAAGACTTATGAAACTTACACTTCAACTTAAGTACATTAAACCCTATCTTTTGGTAAAAAAATTATGAAAAAATATTACGTATTGGAGAAACGGGACGGGATTCTACCGCCACAGGTGCTGAAATATAGTCCAAATTGTAGACGGGACGAGCTGTAGTTAATTCAAAAATGAACTAAGACTTATGAAACTTACAACAAAACTTAAATATATTCAACTCTATCTTTTGGTAAAAAAATTATGAAAAAATATTACGTATTGATGAAACGGGACGGGATTCCACCGCCACAGGTGCTGAAATATAGTCCAAATTGTAGAAGGGACGAGCTGTAGTTAAATCAAAAATTAATTAAAACTTTTGAAACTTACACGTCAACTCAAGTATATTCAACCCTATCTTTTGGTAAAAAATTTATGAAAAAATATTAAATATTGGAGAAACGGGACGGGATTCCACCGCCACAGGTGCTGAAATATAGTCCAAATTGTAGACGGGACGAGCTGTAGTTAATTTAAAAATGAACTGAGACTTATGAAACTTACACGTCAACTTAAGTATATTAAACCCTATCGTTTGGTAAAAAATTTATGAAAAAATATTTAGTATTGGAGAAACGGGACGGGATTCCACCGCCACAGGTGCTGAAATATAGTCCAAATTGTAGACGGGACGAGCTGTAGTTAAATCAAAAATTAATTAAAACTTATGAAACTTACACGTCAACTAAAGTATATTCAACACTATCTTTTGGTAAAAAATTTATGAAAAAAATATTAAGTATAAGGTGAAACGGGACGGGATTCACCGCCACAGGTGCTGAAATATAGTCCAAATGTAGACGGGACGAGCTGTAGTTAATTCAAAAATGAACTAAGACTTATGAAACTTACAACAAAACTTAAATATATTCAACTCTATCTTTTGGTAAAAAAATTATGAAAAAATATTACGTATTGATGAAACGGGACGGGATTCCACCGCCACAGGTGCTGAAATATAGTCCAAATTGTAGACGGGACGAGCTGTAGTTAAATCAAAAATTAATTAAAACTTTTGAAACTTACACGTCAACTCAAGTATATTCAACCCTATCGTTTGGTAAAAAATTTATGAAAAAATATTTAGTATTGGAGAAACGGGACGGGATTCCACCGCCACAGGTGCTGAAATATAGTCCAAATTGTAGACGGGACGAGCTGTAGTTAAATCAAAAATTAATTAAAACTTTTGAAACTTACACGTCAACTCAAGTATATTCAACCCTATCTTTTGGTAAAAAATTTATGAAAAAATATTAAGTATTGGTGAAACGGGACGGGATTCCACCGCCACAGGTGCTGAAATATAGTCCAAATTGTAGACGGGACGAGCTGTAGTTAATTCAAAAATGAACTAAGACTTATGAAACTTACAACAAAACTTAAATATATTCAACTCTATCTTTTGGTAAAAAAATTATGAAAAAATATTACGTATTGGTGAAACGGGACGGGATTCCACCGCCACAGGTGCTGAAATATAGTCCAAATTGTAGACGGGACGAGCTGTAGTTAAATCAAAAATTAATTAAAACTTTTGAAACTTACACGTCAACTCAAGTATATTCAACCCTATCTTTTGGTAAAAAATTTATGAAAAAATATTAAATATTGGAGAAACGGGACGGGATTCCACCGCCACAGGTGCTGAAATATAGTCCAAATTGTAGACGGGACGAGCTGTAGTTAATTTAAAAATGAACTGAGACTTATGAAACTTACACGTCAACTTAAGTATATTAAACCCTATCGTTTGGTAAAAAATTTATGAAAAAATATTTAG
>NW_021763564.1:0-989 GCF_005508785.2 Acyrthosiphon pisum
CGATATGCCATCGTAATACCTCATGATAATAATTATTATGATAATAAGTAAAAACAAAACTAAACAGCAAACGTCAACCTGCTGTGTTCCGATAAAATCATTAAGGTACTATAAAATCTTTGCTCATATACTATGGATGGAGTCACAGCGTATTATATTGTTGCCGATATTAGCGACGAGTCTCCGAATTAGGTGATCGATCTGCACATGCGCGATGCAACTCTTAGAAAAATTATCCATAAGTTACTATCACTGAATTATTCTAAATCATAATTCGTAGTTAATTATATTATTATAGTAATATTATATTAATATATTATTATAGACTATAGCAGGTAAGTAATATATTATTATAGTAGGCATTATACTATTTTTTCAATATAATATTATATTTAAACATAATACATATGCTGATTTGATAATTAATTATCTGCAGTGGATAATTAATATGCAAGAAGTTGCGTCGTGCATGTGCAATTCGGCGACTCGTCGTTGATATTGGCAAAGTTTTTTTTTACCAAAATTTGGTATTATACACTATAGATCTATCCACTGTATAATGATCTAAGGGTAAAATTAAAGCCTGTTTTCCTATTTGTGATAACTGTTTAACTGTGAACTTCAACTGAAAACAATATGACACGACACGTTCTCTTTATCCTGTATTATTCTTCATTATTCATTGTTGTGTATGACTGTCTGAGCTTTGAGCGTAGTGTCATAGAATTACTACATTAAAATATTACTATTATACTATTCTAATATTTTTTTTTGTACAATTCAAGGTACTTTCTTATTATGTCATGTTTGTGTGTATGACTTAAGTTATTATTTGTATAAGCCATAATTAATATATGGTAGACGCACAGTGTAATACATTATAAGCAATATAGAAATGCAGAATGTTTTTATTAAATAAACCATCATCTTATCAAGCTTTTTCCATATGTAATTTAATTTTACATACTACAATAAAGATTTAGCTTAGA
>NW_021763565.1:0-1104 GCF_005508785.2 Acyrthosiphon pisum
AATAATAATAATATATATTTTTTTTTATGCTGTTTTCTGGCTCAGCCGCTCAAGTTTTGTCTGTTTATTAAACATACCAGAAATTATTTTCGATTCTTGAGCAGTTTACGATAATTTTATATTTTTAGCCACACCACCTATTTATTTTTTTTAAGTCACATTTTGCCCAAATTAAAAGATTAATGTAAACACGCGTCACGAAAAAATTAAATTTCAGCTAAATTAACACAACACACAGAATAGTTGAATCATACACGACTGTCGCAAGTTAACTGAAGTCCGTGATCAATGATAATTATTAATAAGAGTGTCATCGGTTGTTGTTTTTAGAATTTGTATTAGTTTAAGATTTTAGAAATTAAACTATACTAGGTTATGATACTATTTATTATTATTGTTGTCCATACAACACAAATAAACATACATACCCAAACATATAATGTGTAGGTACGTCACCGTATACGTCTAAATATAAATATATTCCAACTATCAATTAATAAAAATGTATCAATGTGACAATAATTTCTTAGTATACGTAGTATAACACTTTTTGAAAATATTATAAAATAGGCATGTTTTTGCGCTTATAAAATATAATAATGGTAAAACGGCAACAACTGTGAACCAGCCCATCGGGCCGCTTTTAGAATCAGACAGGGGCAAATGCCCACCTTGACCCCCCTCAAATGACGCCACTGAGCGTATTGGTTTCAGATTAGACTATTAAACTTTACTTAAACAATAAATTATGACCTAAAATTATACGAAATATGTCTTATGGTAAATTTAAATATAAAAGTTGTTAAAAATATGAGAATTTAAATATAGTATGTATGTACAAATATTATAATAACATTATGCTTCTTACCATAAAAGTATATGGTGCTATAAAAATTATATATTTTCGACCTCATGTTATATCACTTCTATTGAATTTGTAAAAAAAAAAATGTTATTAGATAATACCTATCGTTGACTTTGGAGATTCGGTGGAGTATACTATTTATTTTTAACTGTACGTGTTCTATAATAGGAAACACCTTAGTATGGAATTATAGTCTTTGATCGTCAAACAAGTTCAATTAAAAAGTGCTCTAGAGTTGA
>NW_021763566.1:0-982 GCF_005508785.2 Acyrthosiphon pisum
ATATTAGCATTTTATATATACGATAAAATTTTTAAAATAATTTGATTCTTTTTGAGCTGTTTACGGACATTGTAAGTTTTCAATTTTTTTAGTTTTTTTTTTCTATAAATATCAATAAAGTTTTATCTGTTGGGCCAAAAAGTGTATAAATTTAATACAAAGCTCCTGATATATTGTTACAATATCAGTTGAAAAATATTAAAAATACAAAGGCACAATTTTTTTTTATAAGCATTTAAAGATCAAATTTTGACAAAATTTATTAAATTTTAATTTGAAAAATTATTTTGTAGTTAAAAATTTATAAAATGTTCAATTTTTGTATCTAAGAATTGAAAATTTAAAACAAGATTCCACGTAAGTAATTAATTCTGTTACCAAAAAATCTAAAAAATACATTTACGCAGTTTATTTTTATAGTCATTTTAAGTACAAATTTGGACGAAATTACATATTAAAAACCTAGGATAACTATTTTAGTTATTTTGTTGTGATTGTATAATATTATTCGTGGGTACTTGAAACTTCTAAAGTATACTATTATATATCTATGATAGTACCACGGTTTTTTGTTGATGTATAACGCGTTATAAGTACCTAATAAATATTATGATATGATTAATTTGGAATTTATTATAGGTACCTAATATAATATTATGTCTTATACCTAGACTAACATACCGTCTCCGCTCAGAATCGTTTTTCTTATACAATGATATTATATCATTGAATTCAAATTTAATACCATCCATTATACAGTGACCCACTTGTAACCTACTGTAAAGCAGAGCGAAATCCACTTACCCACCTTTTTTTAAATATACATGTAATTATTTATTTATTTGATATTTTTTTAGGAGAAATTTGTATTAAATTGTAGCATCACTTTTAAAAGAGGATTAGTATCACATATATATTATACTTAATACATATATTAGATGATGCAAACATTTATTATTTAAAACCTGAGCATGCTAAAATA
>NW_021763567.1:0-1227 GCF_005508785.2 Acyrthosiphon pisum
ATTTGAATTCAATGATATAATATCACTGTATAAGAAAAACGATTCTGAGCGGAGACGGTATATCAGTCTATGTATTAGACATATAATATATACTTATCTATGGTATTAAAAAAAAATTGACCTATAATAGGTACTTATAATAAATTCCAAATTAATCATATCATAATATCTATTAGGTACTTATAAGTTATAACGCGTTATACATCAACAAAAAACCGTGGTAAAATCATAGATATATAATAGTATACTTTAGAAGTTTCAAGTACCCACGAATAATATTATACAATCACAACAAAATAACTAAAAGAGTTATCCTAGGTTTTTAATATGTAATTTCATCCAAATTTGTACTTAAAATGACTATAAAAATAAACTGTGTAAATGTATTTTTAAAATTTTTTGGTAACAGAATTAATTACTTATGTGGAATCTTGTTTATAATTTTTAATTCTTAGATACAAAAATTGAACATTTTATACATTTTTAACTACAAAATAATTTTTCAAATTAAAATTTGATCTTTAAATGCTTATAAAAAAAAATTGTGCCTATGTATTTTTAATATTTTTCAACTGATATTGTAACAATATATCAGGAGCTTTGTATTAAATTTATACACTTTTTGGCCCAACAGATAAAACTTTATTGATATTTATAGAAAAAAAAACTAAAAAAATTGAAAACTGACCATGTCTGTACACAGCTCAAAAAGAATCAAATTATTTTCAAAATTTTATGGTGTATAGGAAATGCTAATATAAACATTCAGTAAAATTTTCATGTATCTGCAGTAATTCGTTTTTGAATTACAACAAAATAAGGAAATCGCTACATGAGAAATCGAGTGAATATCCAATGTTGTAAAAATTTGAATTTCAAACGATCATAAAAATTTAATTTGACTTTCTTATAGAAATTTTTTGTTTGATAAAGGTAGATAATCTTATAACGAATCTTGTATTCCATTTTCATATCTTAGATTTAAAAAGAAAAATTTTTATGAATTTCTAACTCGAAATAATTTGCAAATTTTCGTGATTTTTCCATATTTTGTCATTTTTTTAACTTTAAATGCTTATAAAAAAAAACTGTGACTAACGATTTTTAATATTTTTCATCTGCCTTTGAAACATATACTACGAGCCTTCTATTAAATTTTCAGCTTTTTATCCAACAAATAAAATTTTATTGATATTTTTAGAAAAAAAAACTAAAAAAAAATGGAAA
>NW_021763568.1:0-799 GCF_005508785.2 Acyrthosiphon pisum
TACACGGCAGCCTGCGGTCCGCGCTCCGCCCGTACGGTGACCTGTCTCCGCGTCCGCTTCTCGGAAGCCGGAGAGGTCTCGTGGACTCTCAGCCGGCCCGGCCGCGCTCTCGCGCGGCGGGCGGACGGGGACGTGCCGTTTGACGACGCGAGAACCCGTGACTGTTTGCCGTCACAACTTGGGCGGACGACCGGAGGCGGCCGCGCGAGCGGCTCTCCCCGGTCGAACCGCCAATCTCGCACCACCGGAGCGGCCGACGGGCGTGCCGTCGGACGCCTGCCGGCGGCGCATCGGTCTGGCCGAGTATCCGGTATACGACCCTCAGACAGGCGTGGCCCGGGACCCGCGGGTCACCGAGGCCGCAATGTGCGTTCGACTGGTCGATGTTCGTATAACCTGCGGATTACACGACGACGCGCAGATAGCTGCGGTCTTCATCGATCCACGAGCCAAGTGATCCGCCGCTCGGTGTCGGTTGTTTTTTTGTTTTGTTCGACGAAACTTCTACGGCCACGCGCCGTGCGCGGACGCACGACTGGGCACGTACGGTCTTTCGACGTGTTAACCATCTTTCGGTCGACGCTCGGTCGGGGGTCGCGGCGCGCGGGCGGTCGTCGAGCGAGTCGGCGAGCGCACGCGGCCACGGGGTCGGATGAGGCGCGCGCGAGACCGGCGAGTGCCGCCGGTACCGCGGGCCCGTCTCTAATGATCCTTCCGCAGGTTCACCTACGGAAACCTTGTTACGACTTTTACTTCCTCTAAACGGCCGATTTCGGTCATCTTCGCGATCGCGCGACGA
>NW_021763568.1:3362-4142 GCF_005508785.2 Acyrthosiphon pisum
CGCCGAGCCCCGCAGAACGCGGGGCGGCGGTCGGCTGCGGTGACCAAGCGAGCGGGGAGAGCGCGCCCGGCGCGACGTGACCCGTGCGTTGGCGAGAGCGGGATTGGCGCGTACTCCGTCCGTTTCGAGCGGATGGAGAATAACCGCGCCAGCGCCCCTCGCCAGGTTTATAACGGCCCCCAGCCGAGATCGTGGGGGAAGCCGGGACGCGACGCGAAGTCCGTCGTCCCGGGGCTTCGCCCCGGCGACCGCCGGGCACGGCGACGATGGCCGGCCGCGGCGGGAATGTTCTGGCTTCGAGAGCTCGTAACTTGCGAAACGGTAACGGGAGTCGTCATCGGTTTCCGAGAAAAACGATTTGCGCGTCGGAGGCCCACCGGGAGGAGGACCTGCGACGCCGGTTGAGTTTTGCCACTCGGCGTGCGAGATGGGTCGGTCGCCGAAACTTGGACGGATACCATCGACGGGCGCACTGGATGCTGATACCATTCCGGAGAGTGGCACAGACCGGTGCGCGGCGATGGACGCGTCGGCTTCGGCGTCGCCCGTGGCTTTGCTGTCGTGCGTGATTGGCGATCGGACGCCGGCGAATCGCCGACGACCAAGCCGCTCACAAATTTACAAAATCTCGAGTTTCATATAGTGCGACGGGGGTGTGCACGCGTAGTGGTAATGCCGTCGCGGTGCGTAGCGGTTAGGCCAAAAACGAAAAATCCGTCCATCACCGTGCGTAGCGGTAAGGCCGAAAATCAAAAATCCGTCTATCACCGTGCGTAGCGG
>NW_021763569.1:0-1685 GCF_005508785.2 Acyrthosiphon pisum
TGATCATATTGATCTGAATCAATTTCTTCAAATTTGTTTTTAACACTTTGGTTTTCATTAATATGCTAAAAAATTCCAATTATAATAAATACACTTTTTACACTACCTACTTTCAACTTTCAAGTCCAATCACTGCTTATGATTAATAAACGTTAATGATATTAGAGGTAGGTACTAGCCACTTTATTACAATTATTTACTTACTTTAATACAATTAGAGACGAATAAAAATTTACTTAATTTCTCCTTAGTATTCATTATATTGCTCAATTGCTGACGGCTGATCAAACGTCGTCCAGTACTCCAGTGGGATTGGGATACACTACAGTCCACTGTATAGACAATAGACTAAAGATTCGCCATTACCGTAATAATCGTTATCGTATGTTCGACGCGACGTCGCGACGACGCGGACCGGCGCGGCGGACACATACATTGATGAATAATATTTTGATTATTTTTAGAATACTGGGGGCTTAGGTTTTTCGTGGAAATATCCTTATGCTGTATGCCATGATACATCGATACTCGATAGTCGATTCGTGTAAACACGTTTATTTATAGTATTATTCTTTTATACGGACTATACACAGTGTTACAACTAATAAAGATATAACAGATTTGTGTAAGATTTACATGTAAATCTGTCATATCTTTCTGTTACACCCTGTATAATTGACTAAATTATATAGGCACATAAACCGTCCGTCGACAATTTACTATGAAAACGTATTAAAATGTTATGAGTTTATGACTGTAGTCTGTATAGTGTAATTGAGTATTCACTGTTAATAGTTGTTTCCCCAAATTAGTACAGAGTCCGACTATGACTACGTTCCTATATTATGATACACACCTGACACCTCATATTAATGTCATATTGTTTTTTTAGGCCGCCAAATAAAATTGTTAGGTAGGTAATTAAAATCAAGATTTAATAGTAGACAAGTACAAATATGTTAAAAATTAAAATTTTTGAAAAGCCTGGGGGGCCATGGCCCCAGTGCCCTCCCCCCCTTGGAGCCGCGCCTGGTAGGTAATTATTGTT
This sequence comes from Acyrthosiphon pisum, assembly GCF_005508785.2. NCBI lineage: Eukaryota > Metazoa > Arthropoda > Insecta > Hemiptera > Aphididae > Acyrthosiphon > Acyrthosiphon pisum. Next base: position 1,049 of record NW_021763569.1, read on the forward strand.
CTTTTGTATTTGTTTTAACTTATCAGTTATCAGTAGGGTTAGGATATTTATGCACTAAAAAATGTATGAATATGTATGCACTTATGCACTAAAAATCACCTAAATATGCATGAAAAATTTGAAAAATATGCATTAAAAAGTAAAGAAATTTTCGGACAAAAAATGCAATAAATATTTATTATTATAGACAAATTGAAAATGTTTGTGTTTGATATTAATTGTTGTATATAATTTTTTCTTTTTGTTTACTTAATCGAATATGTTTAGCGATGTTCATATGCTGTTCAACAGTAAACCGACGTTCACTACCGACATTAACTTCGCATAATTTGCAATAAAGGATTGATCCATCGGTAGTTAAAACGTGCTCTCCAAATTCTTTTACAAAACCTCTTAGTCGGTTAGAACAAGAGCTTTTAACTTTAGGCATAACTGAGTGATTTAATAAATCAAATACGTTCACGACAAAATACGAAACGTGCAATATACGGTACTCTACATCGGTCGTAGACAAGAGGGAAACTAACTATAAATTATTAAACGTTCTGTTAAATATCTGATAAAATTGTAATGGCTCGCAGTCTTAAGATAAGTTTTGATTGTGACATTGACGAGGCTTATCGAAAATTCTATTTAA
>NW_021763570.1:0-792 GCF_005508785.2 Acyrthosiphon pisum
TAAACTCAAATCTAATTACTTTATGTCTTAAGTTTTAATATATTTTATAACAGTATCGGGAATTTTATGAAACGTTATTATTATTACGCACACATTATTTTGATCAGGCAGTATGAAAGTTACCAGAAAATATTTTTTTAAATCAGCATGTTATTATTGACCAAATGTATTATTTTATTGTAGTTGCCCTGTTATATTTATGATTACATTTTCCTTTCCTCATGGTGAACAAATTTATTATTCTGTATACTATAATTCACTTTGTGAAGCCAAATTGTATTATTCTAAATTGTAAGGCCATGCTCAAATTATTATTTAAAAAAATTATTATTATTCTTTAAACATGTGAAATACAACATCATGATTACCTTAAACTCAAAATCTTATTACTTTATGATTTAACCACCTATTATTTTATTTTAGTTTAGGCCTTAGGGTCAACACGTGACTTATAGGTCATGAGTTAAGTGCTTCCCTTAATTCATGTGCGGTAAGTAGTGCTAAAGTAGTAAAATTAACAGAAATATTATAACCTATTATACAGAAAAACCAAAAATAAGGAACTTCACATAGTTTGTTTTAAGAAATTACGGGTCGACATTTTTACAGTCGGCATAAATTATATTTCAGTCACCAAATACTTGATCTCAACCCCCCCGTAAAAATCGTATAACTCCGGTCGAGCATTTATTATATAATTATAACTGACTAATAAGATTTCCTCACGTAGTGTAAAATGTATAAGCGCAATTGGTCTATCGACCCTAAACATTTTAGAGCGCAATTGGTATA
>NW_021763571.1:0-836 GCF_005508785.2 Acyrthosiphon pisum
ATTGATCTTTGTTAACATAGTTTCATGCAAATGCATGTATCTATATTTCAATTGTTCTTTTCTCATATTTTGCATAATGATTTCTAAATGAGTAAGCTCGTGACTATTTCCAGGCTTTAAAATCAAATCTGTCGGATCCCAATGACCAATAGGTTCAAATGGATCAATTAAGCTAGGCTGAAACATAATTAGATGAAAAATAAGAAATTAGATACCTACCTATTTTATTTATATACATAGGTAAAAAAAATATATTTTACTATATACTATATAGTAATGTTTAAACTATATAATTTTATTTTACTTATTTATTTTATTTTATAAGTATAGTACGGGCTGGTAGCATAATGGTTACATTACAATAATAACATTTACATAAATAAATTACCTAATAACAAATAAAAAAAAGGTGGGTAAGTGGATTTCGCTCTGCTGTACAGTAGGTTACAAGTGGGTCACTGTATAATGGATGGTATTAAATTTGAATTCAATGATATAATATCATTGTATAAGAAAAACGATTCTGAGCGGAGACGGTATGTTAGTCTAGGTATAAGACATAATATTATATTAGGTACCTATAATAAATTCCAAATTAATCATATCATAATATTTATTAGGTACTTATAACGCGTTATACATCAACAAAAAACCGTGGTACTATCATAGATATATAATAGTATACTTTAGAAGTTTCAAGTACCCACGAATAATATTATACAATCACAACAAAATAACTAAAGAGTTATCCTAGTTTTTAATATGTAATTTCGTCCAAATTTGTACTTAAAATGACTATAAAATAACTGTGTAAATGTATTTTTTAGATTTTTTGG
>NW_021763572.1:0-1262 GCF_005508785.2 Acyrthosiphon pisum
AGCAAAAGTAACTAGTTAAGTTAAAAAGTTAAAAGTAAGTTAACTTTTAAACTTAACTTTAACTTTTTAACTCATTAATTCCCAGCCTTGTATTGTAAAATAGAACAAACTAGATAAAAATATAAATTTATCAAGCAATTCGGAGAAATGCAAACCCACGGAGATCAATTAATATTACACATACCATTCTTTCCATGATATCGCAGTGTTTTTGGTTTTTTTCGGTGTACCTAGATATCCTATTAGTAAAATTTATTTTTCCTTACTCAAAAAGCTTGATAATTTAAGACAAACTTCCTCGGGAGATTTTACACTGGTTAAAAAAAAACCGTCAGTATACGTGAACAAAATACATAGAATTTCCACAAACCGCATTAATTAATTTTACACAATAGCGTGTTGACATATCTATTAATAATATTATCGAATAAAATCCAAACAATATAATATGACATAACACACAATTTTATTCAAATTAATTTAGGTACATATACAATTATTTACATATAAAATTATTTACATATTATACAATTTATTTATTATACATTATTACATAATTTTATTCAAATTAATTTAGGTACATATACAATTATTTACATATTATACAATTTATTTATTATACATTATTACACAATATTATTCAAATTAATTTAGGTACATATACAATTATTTACATATAGAATTATTTACATATTATACAATTTATTTATTATACATTATTACAGTAGCATAGCCATAATTTATAATTATAATTTAGATAGGTATACATTTTTACATTGGGGTTAAAATTAGATTACACCAACTTCAACTCATATCGTTATATATATAATATATAACTTATAGGTGAAAAATGTGCTAGCCGAGGGCAGCAGTAACCGCTAATATACATCAGTGATCACCACAGCGGATCTATAAAACAAACGATCGGGACGGAGTGATACAGTTTATATGGTTATTATATTATGATTATTTAGACACCGGTTTTTAGATGTCCCCTCCCCCCCTCTCGTGTCGTCCGCGTTCGTTGCGAGTTTGCACCGCACTTTTTTGTAGTAATAAGTTTAATTAAACATTTCACTATTTTGTGAATGGTCGGATTATTGGTCGGATACATCATTACGACCAAAAAGCAAAGTGAATTTTATGCAGACGAGCGCAACGAAAACAAAACTCACGGCGAAGAGCCGGCAGCCGCACAGCAAATAATTAAATACCGTACTCGGAAAACCTGCCCTAACTCGGTACAAACACTCGACATGGCG
>NW_021763573.1:0-785 GCF_005508785.2 Acyrthosiphon pisum
ACAGAATTAATTACTTACATGGAATCTTGTTTTAAACTTTTAAATTCTTAGATACAAAGATTGAACATTTTATAATTTTTTAACTACAAAATAATTTTTTAAATTAAAATTTGATAAATTTTGTCAAAATTTGATCTTTAAATGCTTATAAAAAAAATTGTGCCTATGTATTTTTAATATTTTTCAACTGATATTGTAACAATATATCAGGAGCTTTGTATTAAATTTATACACTTTTTGGCCCAACAGATAAAACTTTATTGATATTTATAGAAAAAAAAAACTAAAAAAATTTAAAACTGAAAATGTCCGTAAACAGCTCAAAAAGAGTCAAAATATTTTCAAAATTGTATGGTGTATAGGAAATTCTAATATAAACATTCAGTAAAATTTTCATGTATCTGCAGTTATTCGTTTTTGAATTACAACAAAATAAGGAAATCGCTACATGAGAAATCGAGTGAATATCCAGTGTTGTAAAAATTTGAATTTCAAACGATCATAAAAATTTAATTTGACTTTCTTATAGATATTTTTTGTTTGATAAAGGTAGATAATCTTATAAGGAATCTTGTATTACATTTTAAAATCTTAGATTTAAAAAGAAAATTTTTTACGAATTCTTAACTCAAAATAATTTGCTAATTTTCGTGATTTTTCCATATTTTGTCAATTTTTGAACTTTAAATGTTTATAAAAAAAAACCGTGACTCAGATTTTTAGTATTTTTCATCTGCCTTTGAAACATATACTTGGAGCCTTCTATTAAATTTTCAAGCTTTTTT
>NW_021763574.1:0-431 GCF_005508785.2 Acyrthosiphon pisum
TACATGATAAAAATTTGAAAATAACTTGACTCTTTTTGACCTGCTTACGGACATTGTCATTTTTCAATTTTTTCAATTTTTTTTTCGATAAATATCAATAAAATTTTATTTGTTTGGTAAAAATGCGTGAAAATTTAATGCAAGGCTCCTGATATATTGTTACAATAGTAATTGTAAAATATTAAAAATACATAGGCACACATTTTTTTTTATAAGCATTTGAAGTTGAAATTTTTAACAAAATTTATCAAATTTAAAATTGAATAATTATTTTGTAGTTAAAAATTTATAAAATGTTCAACTTTTATATCTAAGGATTGAAAATTTAAAACAAGATTTCACGTAAATATTTAATTCTGTTACCAAAAATTCTAAGAAATACATAAGCACAGTTTATTTTTATAGTCATTTTAATTTCGAATTTGGACGAA
>NW_021763575.1:0-823 GCF_005508785.2 Acyrthosiphon pisum
TAATATAATATTTATCATAATAACAATTGTTTCAAAAATCATATTTAGTTTTATTGATAACAATTAAATATAGGTATTTTGAAGACAGATTAGAATATTTAAAAATGTATTTATTATATATAATGGGTATCCAATATTAGGACTATCATTGTGTCCAATATTAGGAAACATTGAACTTTTATAAAAAGTAGTCATAATAATTGAAGAAAGTAAATTGTAGAATGTTTTGAGTTAGTTAAAACTAAAATACATATAGTGCAGGTTAAAATAAACCATAATATAATTTAAAAATGACTTATCTTGTAGACGAAAAATGCATACTCAAACAGCATTCAAAAAACTCAAAATTTGTGATAACAAACAAAACGTTATCATTATGGTAATTAATAACAAACTGGTACCGCGCCTTATCATAGATAGTTACCAGATATGTTTGAACATATTTATCATGATATTTAATCAGTGCATCCATTTCTCAGGGAGATTTAGTGGTGTCCTATATTAGGCGCCTATCCAATATTCGGGCACTCTCCCCTACTAAAATTATAATAATTATTAATTATTAATTACTTATACTAATATTTTTAAGGGTGTCGGTGCTGGTGCGTTTTTTGGTACAAAAACATATCTTACAGGAAAAACTCTCACGACCTGTAGAATTGTCGGATTTCGTTAATTTTTTTTTTTATTTTAAAGTAAAGAACATTTTGTAGGTTGGATCAAAGCCCGATTTTGAAAACTAATTATAGAAACTGGAATATGCATTTGAAAAATGCATAATGTTTGTCGTTTTTCAAACGTATTTTTCTACTACTATTCAAAG
>NW_021763576.1:0-809 GCF_005508785.2 Acyrthosiphon pisum
GTTTATAATACAGAGGTCCGTGGGGGGCTTTTTCCCCCATACCCCCCTTAATCCTAATACTATAAATAATTGCATTACATTAGTTTTAAATTTTTGATTAGAATGGGGTAACTTTGATTTCGCGGGGTTACTTTGATACCCATATATTTTTATTCACCAGAGTAACATGATGATTAAATTTTATTTTCATAAAATGGGGTTACTTTGATATCACATTAAGAAATATAGGTATCAAAGTTGCCCGTTGTGTAAGTTTGATAGCATATTAAAAAGATTGATATCTCAAAAGATAACTTTAGAAATTTAAAAATAACTAATATTTAATTTTGGGGGTTTTATCGTTAATACTATAGAGACTATCCATAAAATAAAAAGTTAAATTGTCATAAAACAGTAAAAAATTATCAAAGTTACCCCATTGTACTGTACTACTTTTATTTTTAAACTATGAGAACTTTTTTCGTATTTGTGATATCGAAAAATTAAAAACAATGTTTGCTAGCCTATGTTCTCTTCTTCCTAATAGAAACATTTGGTTGCATAACTTGAACTATAACTATATCTAGCCATATAGTGGTTCTTATCCACGCAAAACCAATTTTTACTATGTTTTACATTTGTAAAACGGAGAACCACACATGCGTGTGTGGCATCCTCTTAATAATATTATGTCATTTCAGAATTTATACAATTCCAGCGGTAGCCCGGCAGATTTAAATAAATATATTTAGTAAAAAACCAGGAATTACCCAAAGTTATAAATAGAAGAATTTCGTAACCAACCGTAATCCGTAAGATATTATAATTTG
>NW_021763577.1:0-998 GCF_005508785.2 Acyrthosiphon pisum
TGATAACTGTAATGATGGTATCACTGATATGACAGTGATAACTGTGGTTATCATAATCAGTCATCACACACCAGTCCATCCCCATGACCTATGATCATTATGTAGCTCTCATGTGTTTTGTAATAAAATATAAAAATGTTAATTTATAAATGTGTAAGTTTATTTAATATGTATACCTGAATAGTTGTTATTAGTGAACAACCATACAATTATAACAATAACAATGTATGAGGTATATACTTATTAAATCATGATAAAAAAAAAAAAAAAATTAAAAGTTGTACGTCTATTGAAGGCGATACGATTTAATAAATAATAACATTATCACTACAGACACGTAGAATCATAGACGCAATTTGGGAGGTGCTTGGGGGTGCTTCACACTACCAATATTCATATTAGCGCCCCCAAATCTTTGATAGCATCATCAAATTTTTATTGACTATAATATTATGTATTATAGGTATGCCATAGGTATTTTGATACATTTATTTCTAAGACATTATCATTTTCATGATCATAATAATACATAATATTATGTACCTATCAGAATGATAATATAGATAAAAGTGTAATTATTTTATCGGTAATTGTTATATTAAATTAATGCGAAGGTGTATACAATTAAGTTGTATGAATGGGGGGGAGCAAAGCCTCCACTGATCACTTTAGTCGACATGAACCTAGCACCCCTATAGATTTAACCCAAATTGCGCCTACAGCTTAGACTGGTTAGACTGGTGTAATAAAGATCAGACTTCGCTCGGGAGACTTTGTCGCGTAAACTTTTGTTGGTAACGTCATAGCTAACGAAAAGTACACACCGTTTGGTGCATTACGTATTGTTATTTGTTATTTTCAACATGTTTTCTACGTTATTCATTAGATTACAATAAATACAATGACCTATCCTGTCACTGTTTAAAATTATTAATTCTCAAACCATGATGATATAACTTTCCCGTTTTTCTTTTAACTTTCATTAAAATATTTAGAAA
>NW_021763578.1:0-1011 GCF_005508785.2 Acyrthosiphon pisum
TTGATTCTTTTTGAGCTGTGTACAGACATGGTCAGTTTTCAATTTTTTTAGTTTTTTTTTCTATAAATATCAATAAAGTTTTATCTGTTGGGCCAAAAAGTGTATACATTTAATACAAAGCTCCTGATATATTGTTACAATATCAGTTGAAAAATATTAAAAATACATAGGCACAATTTTTTTTTATAAGCATTTAAAGATCGAAATTTGACAAAATGTATCAAATTTAAAATTGAATAATTATTTTGTAGTTAACAATTTATAAAATGTTCAACTTTTATATTTAAGAATTGAAAATTTAAAACAAGATTCCATGTAAGTAATTAATTCTGTTACCAAAAAATCTAAAAAATACATTTACACAGTTTATTTTTATAGTCGTTTTAAGTACAAATTTAGACGAAATTACATATTAAAAACCTTGGATAACTATTTTAGTTATTTTGCTGTGATTGTATAATATTATTCGTGGGTACTTGAAACTTCTAAAGTATACTATTATATATCTATGATAGTACCACGGTTTTTTGTTGATGTGTAACGCGTTATAAGTACCTAATAGATATTATGATATGATTAATTTGGAATTTATTATAGGTACCTATTATAGGTCAATTTTTTTTTAATACCATAGATAAGTATATATATATGTCTAATACATAGGTCATAGACTGATATACCGTCTCCGCTCAGAATCGTTTTTCTTATACAGTGATATATTATATCATTGAATTCAAATTTAATACTGTCCATTATACAGTTACCCACTTCTAACCTTCTGTACAGCAGAGCAACATCCACTTACCCACCATTTTTATTTCGAACCGTTAAGGGTTTATTGAGAACAATAATGTTTATAGACTATAAACCAAAATGTGTGCTAGTAGTTTCTCAGTAGACGTGTAACAGTTTTCGAAAAAATTGTCATGTGAACAATTTACAGTAAAAACGCGCTTCTTGTTTAAATTAAATTAGAATAGGTTTAGATCTGCACCATGCAGATCAAAACAA
>NW_021763580.1:0-1546 GCF_005508785.2 Acyrthosiphon pisum
CCTATTAGAAAAGAAACTGTTGAAGAAAATCCAAGCACTTTTATCTGTCTTAAAAGGTGATGACAGACACAAAAAAAAAAATTAAAAAATTATAAAAAAAACACATCATTGTAAAATTAATACATTTATCTTTCCTCTCAGAATCTAAAATGTAAATAATATAATTGTGTGTTTTTTTTTATTGGTCTTAAACTCGGAAAATTGTGTTTATTAAGAAATTAAATGTATGTATATACTCGGGAAAAGGACAGAAAAACAGTAGTTAAATAAATTTTTTTGGACCCCCCCCCTTGAATAAATCCTGGTTGCGCCACTGTACCGGTTACATAATTGTTTTCGACTACAATTAATTCATAATAACGGTCGTACAGGCGTCTTATATCGACATATCGTACAAAGTGTGAACTGCGAATATAATATTATAAATATAGGTGATTGATGTGAGTCTTACCTTGACTAGCAGTCCTCGGACCGTAATCCTCGGAAACAGGTGGAGGACGAATTTCATTTAATCGGAAGTGATGATGCTCGCATATTGTATACTTACAAGGACTCGTTTCGATGGAGTGTTAACGAAACTGAACGCAGCGGTGAACGGCGACTCGAAAACAGGCATAAACCTCGGCATAAATAGGCGATCGCGATGGGTGTTGCGGGCGAAAATATCGGTGACCACTGACCACTATTCTTGTTTAACCGTAAAGGGGGATTCGTAAAAGTTGAATATATTCAACTATGTGGTATAGTTTGGTAACTGTGGTAACCGTGATAATTTCACACGACACGACGAGGTGTGAATCCCCCTTGACGGTTCTGATTGGTACTGCAGACCGAAGGTGAATATCGTGGTTATCACTTATGCACATGCATGTAAAGACGAGTTTGCTCTACACCGTGTCCTTTTCAATATTACGTAGGTAACACGTTGACTAAAATTTGTGTAGAATAATAGAATATATTCGACATAACACGAGATGGTGTGGTGGAAACTCGTAATTAACCTCCCCATATGGACGGTAACTGGATAAAAAAAAGCCACGGGTAAAAAAGCTACAGGATACAAAATCCATGGGACAAAAAGTCATGGATAAAAAAGATATCGATTTATTTTTGTGCTAAGACAAAAAATCAAATATTTTAATGTATTATTATTTATTTTGAAATTTAATGCGATTAATACACTTTAAAAATGTCAAAATCTACAATTTAAAATTGCTTGTTTAAGCAATAACTGTCAAATATTCATATAATATAATAATAACGAAAATGAGTCAAAAAGTTAATTTATTTTAATTGTTACAAATACATTTTTTATGAATGACTTTTTTATCCGTGGCTTTTTTGGCGGTAGATTTTAATAGAAGGCTCCTAGTATATTGTTTCAAAGGCAGATGAAAAATATTAAAAATCGTTAGTCACAGTTTTCTTTTTTAAGCATTTAAAGTTCAAAAAATGACAAATATGGAAAAATCACGAAAATTTGCAAATTATTTCGAGTTATAAATTCATAAAAATTTTTCTTTTTAAATCTAAGATTTTAAAAATG
>NW_021763581.1:0-3685 GCF_005508785.2 Acyrthosiphon pisum
TTAAAAACAAAATAATAGTTGATGAAAGTATTTTGTACAGACAAAATATATTTATCATTTATGTAATTAAAAATGCACTTTAAAGCCGCTTGAGAGAACGACGATATCAAAGGAGTTACAGAACGAGTTTGCAAAAAACTTTTACAGAACAAAGCTGGATTCTGTCTAATGCAATTTTATACTCGAGTAAAACAATATCCATTATTTGCATATATATAAAAGGAGTACTTGTAAACACTTCGGGAACAATTTATTTCTCTACCAAATAAAGTCTTACCTACAATAATACGAAATAGAAACAAATACAAATTTTATTTTACTACATATTTTGCTTTAGTTTTAATACTTTAACACATATTACATATTACATACTTATTATTGAATAAATGTAATAATCCTGATGAGAAAAAAAAACTAAAATTATAATTACATATAAAAATATTATAAAAATTATACATTAATAAAAAATTATTATTGTTTATTATTTATTTTGAAAAATTATTTTTGAAAAAAAATTGTAATTTTAGTTTGTTTTTTATTTTGTTCCAATATGTGCGTATGTGTATTTATTTATGTACTCGTAATTACGATAATTGTGCAGCCGCCAGATAATCATATAACGATAATCGTTGCAATAAATGTGAACTTTTAATTAAATGCGATAAAAATTATTATACGTTATATGGTACCAACAGAAACTAGAAATAATCAACACGAATATTATTTAATTTTTCAATACCAATTTATTTCTAAATTATAACCAAAAAAGTTTATTTTTACTATTTATTTTACGAAATTTGAGCCTTATAACCGATTTTTTTTTTAATGTATTTGGATACGTTTGGACTGTTTTAGACGATTTTGAGTCTGATAAGCGACTGAACCTTATATCCGTGAGTCTTATAAGCGGCGTCTACTGTATTATAATTAATATAGAAATAACTATGGAAATCTTGACACAATATCGTATAGTAATTTATAATTTACCATCGTGAAATAATTCAATACTTGCCACATACGCTGGGACCTGAAATTAACAATTATTATGTGACGCGTAGCAGGAACCATTCAACTAAGTACATATTACTATTCTCCTCGTGTAAGTAATAAAGGAAAACGACGAGAAACGTATTATAATAATATACAACAACGAGTGAACGGGGCACGGCGAGTGACGGGAAAGATTAGAACGGATTTTGTTTGCTAAGTACCTATATGTTATATCGATCAAATAATTGTTTCGTACATAATAGTCCATAACTCAATAGTATATTATAATGCGTTGTAGACTAAATTCTATTCCACCAAAGAATAATCAGTCCGCCGACCGATTCTCGTCAGTGCTGCGTCTCTAAGCTACTACCAACTACCCGGTGTTAGCGTAATCACGTGGTTCTCGATGCACCAATCTCATCATTCGTGATGTGTGAAAAGTGATTATTCTCTCGTGGAATAGACTATAAATAACGTTAGATAATACAAGTATACGTCAAACCAGCCACGAGCGTCCTTTGCGGGATGCAAGAGTATCCATTCCCATCCTTAAATCATGTTTTTTCGTTTACAGATTTATCAATAAAACTGATTAGATGATTTTCTAACACATACAAAAATATTTTGATAGTTTTAGACATTTTTAATATTGAAATGATAATTTTTTTAAATTTCAATTCCTCATATAGCGATAGATATATTTATTAAACATTTTGAGTAGGTATACATTAATATTAACAACCTTAAATAGTTTAACAGTTCTGAGTTTCAATTAATTGGTCCATTTTTAATTGAAAAATATTAATAATCTTTTTTTAATGTCTGTTCTCACTTGCTTACTAGTTTTCACGGGAAAATAGAAAACAAATTTTCGACCAAATCTATTTTTTTATTTTGTTGTAAGCCAAAAATTAATAACCGTAGAAACTTGAAACTTCCGTCAAATGATTAGCATTTGCTAAACATGGTATAATATTCAAAAAATGTTTGATTCGTTTAAAGTTATTTAAAGACATTCAACATATTCTATTTTTTTAAAAATTGTTTTCTATAAATAATTAATATTGATAGAAAAATCATTAAAATGTTATACAAGGGTCTTCGTAAGTTGTTTTAAAGCTATTTAAAAATAAAAATATGAGAGTGTATATAATATTATACCTAAGCTTGACAATTTAAAACAAGGTTCCTCATAAAAAGTTTATTTTTGATACTAGAAAACTAATAAAATATGTAGGGACATTTTTTTTATAGACAGTTAAGTTAAAATTTGGTTGAAAAATTGCAATTTAAAAATATTATTTGCGGAGACTTGAAACTTTACGTATATTATTAATTATTACATTTTGTATACATACATATTACATACATTTTCTAAACAATAAGATTAGTTTTAAGCTATAGCCTATATTTGTAGGTACCACGAATCTATATTCACATCGTTCTATGGTACCTATAAGGTGGTAGCCGGTATATTGACTCAAAATAATTAAGTATATAAATGTATACTACTATAATAATTAAATATTAATAATAAAAAATGTGTAAGTGGATGTCACTCTACCGTACAGTAGGTTACTAGTGGGTCAGTGTATAATGGATTGTATTAAATTTGAATTTAATGATATCATATCATTATATACGAAAAACGATTTTGAGCGGAGACGGTTTGTCAGTCTAGATATTTTATATTATTATTATAATATTTTATTATAGGCTGTAAGTTGAATTAATATTATAAATTACAACAAATTAACTAAAAACGTTATTTTTAATTTATATTCTGAGCGGATCGAGGGATCCTAGTATAGTTTTATTATGGTGTTTATTTTTATTTTTATTTTTTTGTTTTTATCCTGTATACAAAATTTCTACCAGAAGGAGTGGTTCGATTTAAACATATAGTATCTTATCTTTTAGCAAATTGGATTAAGATATTACTTGAAAAGGGGTCATTTTTAGATTTTCTCAATAGTTATTTAATGCCACGGAAAAATCCACCGACAAATTACAAAAAAATGGGATTTTAATTTCTAACGCTTTGTTTATCATCATCATAGAAACGAATAAAAACAAAAATATTTTGTTGTAGCTTATAATATTAATACAACTTACGGGCTATAATAAGATATAATAACAATATAAAATATAAAATATCTCAACTGTCTCCACTCAGAATAGTTTTTCGTAATTATACAATGATATGATATTGTATTGATATCATTTAATACAATCCATTATATAGTGACCAACTTGCAACCTACTGTACAGCAGAGCGAAATCCACTTACCAGCTTTTTTTATTTTTATTCGTTTCTATGGTGATAAAGATAGCGTTAGAAATTATAATCCCATTTTTAACGGATTTTTGTAATTTGTCGAAATGTTAAAATCGAATCACTCCTTCTGATAGAAATTTTGTATACGCGATAAAAATAAATAAATAAATAAACCATTGTATAACCACTAGATCTCCCGCTCCGCTTAGGATCTAAAATTAATTCAATGTATTCATCTAAATTTGAATCAACCTATTATTATACAAACAGTAAAACATATTACTTTAATATCAATATATATATATATCATACAATATACATACTATATATAGACTGACAGTCTTTGCTCAGCATCGTTTTTCGTATGCAATGATTTATCATTGGATTTAAATTTAACACATTCAGTAGGTAATG
>NW_021763582.1:0-1413 GCF_005508785.2 Acyrthosiphon pisum
ATATTTCTTCTATTTTCCAAGATGGATAACGAACAGTCAATGGGCCTTTCACCCAAAAATAAATAATTTTTCGAACAACACCTAAGCAAACTAAATGTTGATAATCCATAGAAAAATCAGAAACAACATCAAAATATGGTACAGTAACTAAAATGGAAGTATTTCCAATATGATATTTTTCGTCAGATCGAGAAATATAATTTTAATGTGTTCTCTTAGAGGGTTGATTACCTGATGTGTGTGGAAAAGTTATCCGATTCAATAAATATTTACCTTCATATTCACACCTTGAGCAAGAAGAGAAACCGGTGTGGCCTTTGGTTTGCAGTAAAAAAGACTTAGCCGGGGCATCACAACATAGAACATCTATTACAACTTTAAATTGTTTTCCATTTATCTAAATACCACTGTTCTGTAATTTATTTATGTCCTCTACAAAATAATTTAAAAATGCATTGCTGTCATAAGGTTTGCTATTCCCACAATATAATCCTATTGGAAATACATTATTACTATTTGGTCGAATATAGGCAAGTATTGGCCAAAATTCTTCTGTCGTTGATTTAAATAATGGTAGACCATCTACACCTGCTACTATTTTAATAACTGAGGTATCATTTTGTAAACTAGATGGAAAATGTTGTTGAATAGCATTAGCTAAGCCAAAATGATAATAATTACCAGGTTCTACGATATGAACATTTGAGGTGTCTAATGCTTGAGTTTGTAAGATTGTTCTAGAATCTTTAGGTAAGTATTCAAAACAGGTGTATTGTCTCAAAACAACAAATAAACTATTAAGAGCACTCTGTGTTATTTTACAATTGACAGTCCATTCAGCTAATAACGATACAAAAATGGATGTTTTTCCATATTTATAATTATTTGATGTACAGTCATTCTTGTGTTCATCTGACGAAGACTCACTTTCACTATTACTATTAATACTAATTTCTGATAAATTATCTAAAGCTTCATTATTTAAATAATCTTGAAGAATTGATTCATTTGAACTTCTTGGTGGAGGTGTAAAATTAACATTTTCATCAGAAATATTAGAAGTAGATACAAATACATTCGAATTTGAGTTTACTCCTGGGACAAAATTGATTTTTGATGAATTGGATTGTGGCATAACATTATGATCAATCATGGGGTCTGAAATAAATGAAGCTATATTTCTGAGTTCATCTTCAACTCTTCTTCTCTTAGTTCGGCTACTTAGATTCGACTGTTTTTTGTACGACATAATACTATAATAAGATTGGTATAAAATTTAATTTTATTAATTAGCTGGGTACCATTGTAATCAATATCATATAATTTAATAAAATAATTTAAATACTTAAGCTACTTATTTATTACTATAAAAATCAAAAGTAGGTTTTGATGTAGTAAACTATACTATTATAA
>NW_021763583.1:0-784 GCF_005508785.2 Acyrthosiphon pisum
GTTTATTTTTATAGTCATTTTAAGTAGGTACAAATTTGGACGAAATTACATATTAAAAACCTAGGATTACTATTTTAGTTATTTTGTTGTGATTGTATAATATTATTCGTGGGTACTTGAAACTTCTAAAGTATACTATTATATATCTATGATAGTACCACGGTTTTTTGTTGATGTATAACGCGTTATAAGTACCTAATAGATATTATGATATGATTAATTTGGAATTTATTATAGGTACCTATTATAGGTCGATTTTTTTTAATACCATAGATAAGTATATATATGTCTAATACATAGACTGATATACCGTCTCCGCTCAGAATCGTTTTTCTTATACAGTGATATTATATCATTGAATTCAAATTTAATACTGTCCATTATACAGTGACCCACTTATAACCTACTGTACAGCAGAGCGACATCCACTTACCCACCTTTTTATTTATTTCCTTTTAAAATTCAAATGTTGACATACTTACCTAATCAATTATCAAAATTTGTTATCAAAATTGACTATTTACAAATTATTTTGTTGTTAAAAATTTATAAAATGTTCAACTTTTATAGCTAAGGATTGAAAATATAAAACAAGGTTGCACGTAAGTAGTTAATTCTGTAACCATAAAATCTAAAAAATATACATAAACATAGCTTGTATAGTTATTAATTATTAATTATTTATTATTAATTTGTACGAAATCACATATCAAACAATCAAGAATAAAGATTTTAGTTATTTTTTTGTAATTTTATAGTAATAATTTACTTACCGACTACCGTA
>NW_021763584.1:0-826 GCF_005508785.2 Acyrthosiphon pisum
TAAAAAAAAATGTGCTAAAGCGTAAGCGATTGACTAACAATATGGTTACCAAGACGCTTTCACAAAGACGATCAAAAAAACCGAGGTAAGTGCACTAAATTACACATTATTTATTTTAAAAATTAAAACCATATCTCGATTGCACCTCGTCATAGAGAAGGTCACTGATTTTTTTCTGAAATGTCGATGAATAAAATTATGTCGCCCAAAAAATCTAGAAAATGTAGTACAAAGAACTTATTCCAGTTGAAAAATGCGTTTGAAGTTCATATCCGTCAAAGTAACCTATGTCTCAATAATAGCAGTTGAAAAATATTAATTAAAAGGCTCAATTTTTTTTTATAAGCATTCAAAGTTTGAATTTTGACAAATTTTATCACTTTTAAAATTTAAAAATTATTTTGTAATTAAAAATTGATAAAATTTTCAAATTGTATAGCTAAGGATTGAAAATTAAGAACAAGGTACCACGTAAGTAGGTTATTCTGTAACCAAAAAATCTCAAAAATATAAACACACAGTTTTTTTTTATAGTTATTTTATGTTCAAATTTGGATGAATTACATATTAAATAAACAAGAAAAAACGATTTTAGTTATTTTGTTGTAATTTTATAATATCATAATTCAACTTACCGGCTACTGTATTAATAATAATTAGATAATAACATATAAATATAATATAAAACATCCACATGACAAACCATCTCAGCTCAAAATCGTTTTTCGTATACAATGATAGTATATCATTAATATATAATAAATGGAAATTAAAAAAAACAGACTTTCTTGCTTCGTTACAAAGAGCTAATGTTGAACAAATAGAA
>NW_021763585.1:0-993 GCF_005508785.2 Acyrthosiphon pisum
GTCATATAGAGTTGGTACCTACATTTAACGGGCAACGAAATGCACGGGATCAGCTATTTAAAAAAAAAATATATTTATCATTATTACCGCTATAGAAACATTTCAATACGTTTTCATTAACCATTTTTTATATTTACTTTCCGATCACATTAAACGATAAAATTTGAATAAAAAAATTATACATATCAACGTCTGGAGGCAAAATAAACAACCAATCACGGGCGAAGCTGTGACGGGTCAGCTAGTAGGTATATAAATTTAATTATAAGTAATAAATAATAATTAATTATTCAGTTAAATATATTGTATTTTTTATGATAAGTCTTATCAACTTATAATTTATAACATTATACCCATTTAGTAAAGCTAAAATTAAAAATAATAAAACATCGTTGAATGTATTATTGAATACTATATTAATATAATATAAAAAAAACAAAACACACCATAATTAAATAAATAACGTTAATAGTTAGGCATACACTTATACTTAATCATTTTATAATGCTCAATATTTTAATTTTTACTTGAGTCTTGTAAATTAACAGTGACGTTCATTGATCCATACGATAAATAAAACTATAGGTATATCTTAAATGTTTGATGAATACAAAGCTATAAAACCAAAAATATAAAATTCATATATTAGATCATCAGTAACGAATCAAGCGGGATACTTTTGTGGGATTATAGGTACCCTTGGCGACACTTTAAACTGTATGACTATAGACGTCGTGTTTGCATTAGAACACAATTCGTTTACCCTTCAAGTGTAATCCGATAAGAACAAAAAAGGACCTCGTGGTGACATAACCGCCGGGAAATCGAAATTTCCACGGTTTCATAAAGCTTTATTCCGTGGCTGTTTATAATGCCCACGGTAAAAACCACAATACTGTAGTTTTCCTATAGACAGCAACGGGAAAGGTACACTATGAAGTTACAAGTAAGTACAAAATTTTTTTTTTATTTTGTAGTATTTATAACGAATTT
>NW_021763586.1:0-621 GCF_005508785.2 Acyrthosiphon pisum
ATTATTTCGTTTCTCGCGATTACTGATCGTCTTGTGTGTGTAGTAAATGATCATTAGTGTGTGTATACTCCCCTACCATCACCCGCGACCCGAATCAATTTACAATACATTGTTATTTCTTATCTGGTTTGTGGTCGCACGCACGCAAATGCACAAGTCATATTATGTCTATATCAAAATATTCAAAACCAATTTATGGACGTGTAATAGCCGTCGCACTGACAAAAATTAAGGTACTTCTAGTGGTTCGATTTAAAAAATGTAAAGATGATTGTATTGTAAACAAGTTTACTTTGCATCGGTTGGAGTACTTTTTCAATTTTAGCAAATTCTTGACGAGAATAAATATTTTACATTTTATAAATTTATAAATTTTTAGTATAGAATATATTCAAAAAAATAAAAAAAATAAAAAATATGCTCTGACAGATGCAAAGTAGACTTGTTGACAAATTAAAATATCTTTACATTTTTTAAATCGAACCACTAGAAGTACTTTAATTTTTGTCAGTCGCTAAGGTCGTTTTGATGAAAAAATAATAGGGTTTGCAGGGGCCTTAAAATATAAAATATATGCTTATTATTGTTTTGAATTTTTTTTTTTGAAGTAGTTCTGTTGAT
>NW_021763587.1:0-817 GCF_005508785.2 Acyrthosiphon pisum
AGTTATCCTAGGTTTTTAATATGTAATTTCGTCCAAATTTGTACTTAAAATGACTATAAAAATAAACTGTGTAAATGTATTTTTTAAATTTTTTGGTAACAGAATTAATTACTTATGTGGAATCTTGTTTTAAATTTTTAATTCTTAGATACAAAAATTGAACATTTTATAAATTTTTAACTACAAAATAATTTTTCAAATTAAAATTTAATAAATTTTGTCAAAATTTGATATTTAAATGCTTATAAAAAAAAATTGTGCCTATGTATTTTTAATATTTTTCAACTGATATTGTAACAATATATCAGGAGCTTTGTATTAAATTTATACACTTTTTGGCCCAACAGATAAAACTTTATTGATATTTATAGAAAAAAAAAACTAAAAAAATTGAAAACTTATAATGTCCGTAAACAGCTCAAAAAGAGTCAAATTATTTTCAAAATTTTATGGTGTATAGGAAATGCTAATATAAACATTCAGTAAAATTTTCATGTATCTGCAGTTATTCGTTTTTGAATTACAACAAAATAAGGAAATCGCTACATGAGAAATCGAGTGAATATCCAATGTTGTAAAAATTTGAATTTCAAACGATCATAAAAATTTAATTTGACTTTCTTATAGATATTTTTTGTTTGATAAAGGTAGACAATCTTATAAGGAATCTTGTATTACATTTTCATATCTTAGATTTAAAAAGAAAAATTTTTATGAATTTCTAACTCCAAATAATTTGCAAATTTTCGTTATTTTTCCATATTTTGTCATTTTTTGAACTTTAATGTTTATAAAAAAAACTGTGACTACGATTTTA
>NW_021763588.1:0-736 GCF_005508785.2 Acyrthosiphon pisum
ACCGACCTCGGACGTCGAAAACGCGATATTCGCGAAAAAAATCGAACCTCCCGACGCACGTATTTATGCCCGTATATAGCGATACCTACTCGTCGGCGGGACGTCCGCTTTCCGCGACCCCGCTCCGCCACGGGACTCCCCCCGGAGAAAGCGCGGCCGCGCGCCGCCTAGAAATTTAGCGGGGAACGCGGATAAGTGGTCGACGGGGAGGGCGGACGCGTCGAAAAGGGCTAAAACTCAAATCTTTGACAAAAAGTACGAAAAACGCGCGCGACGGCGGCGCTCGGTTTGCACGCGCTCTCGGCCGCGGCGGGCCCGCCGGGAAAAAAGTGCGGCCGCGCGCGGCCCATAAATCTAGCGGGGAAGGCGAATAAGGTCCAAACGGGGCCCCCCGAGGCCCCCCGGGTGGGTAAAACTCGATTTTCTTCGAAATTTCTTCAGAATTTGAAAAAAATCGCAAAAAGTGATAAGAGAGACTGATAACGCGTCGGCGGCAGACCGATAGCCGGGAGGCGGCCCGCGGGCGAGACGGAATTTTCTGATTGGTGGGTTCCCTATAGCAGTTCGGAATTACGACACTGGCTGCGCCCTCGGGTTCACGTTTTATAGTATAAGACTAGATTCCGGCGTTTGTCATCCCGCCTGCGGCGGAAAGACTGTGTGGGCGGTGGTGCATCTTTGTCGTTTCGCCTCGGGCTGGGTTTTTCGATCCGGCCTGCGGCGGGACGCGGGTCGT
>NW_021763589.1:0-1028 GCF_005508785.2 Acyrthosiphon pisum
TCGATCATTCGGTAGATGAAAATTTAGCCTGTTGTGTATTTTCTATCGAGTGGATTTAAATCAATTTATATGGTCAATCGATTTTATACAAAGTACAAACGCAATATGACGTAGGTACGCCGCATATTTCGTTTTTGTAACCGAGGTTTACATTTAACCATCATTTAAGTACATTTGACCATCAACATTATTTAATTAATATGTTATACCTATCTATAACGATTAATAGTTTGTACCTATATAGAAGTAAAGAAGCGATTTTAGCTTTCGTAAATCGTTATATTTATGTTATTCACACATCAATCGGTATGACGATATATATCACTAATATTTCCTTCTAACCATGTTTACTCACTACATACCATAGCGTATTATATTGTATTTCATGATAAAAATAATTTTAATTTAATTTAAATGCTTTATTTTACCTATAAAAAATATCACGCTGGTAATTACTATATTTTTTCGATGTGTTTAATTTCTATATCAGGTAATAGGTTGTTACGAATCTCCTTGGAGGTCCGTGCACAAATAAAACAACGAACACTTTCGAACTATAGGTTACTTTCTATATTACTTGAAAAGAAAAACTTACAATACATTTAATGAAATAAAATGGTCTGACAATAATAATGCTCTGGCGCGAATCACAAGGTTCCGTCTACTGCTCTGAAATGCCACTGCACTCGATGCTATACGAGCCGTGCCTGTAGCCAGCGCTTGCCTGGAATTGCTGTCGCAGCAATTTCAGACAGTCGCCGTCGTACAATACTATCTTATACACTATTATATATATATACTAACTAATATAGCCAGGGGTTCTTAACACCCCCCAACTTAAATGGAACTTAGGGACCTAATGGTTCCCTAATGTTCCGTACAATATGTTTTTATAACTAAATTTATGATTATAATGTTTACTTATTATTCAGTGATAAAATATCCGGTAAATCCGGAGAGTACATTCTAATTATGCGGTTTCTAAACTTATAGCTAATCCACTAACTACGGATATTATAGTTAACATT
>NW_021763590.1:0-1474 GCF_005508785.2 Acyrthosiphon pisum
AAAAAAGACACGTTACGGTGCATAAGAATCACGTAAAAAGGTTCCATGAGAATCTGAGTTAAAAAAAAAAATATAATAATAAAAAATAATAATAATAAGTTATATATATGGTAAGGAATAAGTAGCATGTATATAAATAAGATATAAAATAATTATAATCATAACCATAATTGATAAGATAAAACAATGAAATAAAATATAATTATGTAAGTAAATAAAATAATGTAATAAGGAAACTTTTTAGGATCATGATGACGATCGTCATGCTCCAAGTCGCATTGGCACAAACAAAGCCGTATCAAACCACGAAACTGTCCCAAGAAAATGGAATGTACTTTGAAAATCAGGGACCACTTCGATTAACAAATTCCGATTGGAAATTAATAATATATGTTAAATTAGATAATTTTAATCAACGTACTAAAGATGCGATGTATTTTTACGAAAAAACTATAAAATTATGTGACGATTTAACAAATGTATATGAAGGTATGTTTAAAACACTCTGTGAACACTTTAAGATCGCGTCTATTAGTCTCGAACAGGAAGTTACTAGGAAACGTAATTATGTGTTACAATCTATAGATGAAACAGATACCATTACCCGGGCAAGAAGGGGTTTAGTAAATCTAGTAGGTCAAATACAAAAAACATTATTTGGTACATTAGATAATACCGACGCAGAATCATATGATAAACAAATTAAAGAATTACAGGCTAGCCAAAATAATTTATTAAAAATAGTAGAAAAACAAACTAGCATATTAAAAGCAACCTAACCAAAATTCGATTTATATGTATCAAAATACTAAGAAAAATATTCTGCTTTGGAATATAAAATTAAAACCCTATGTTGTCATTCAAAAAAGTAAAAAACTTAAAAAATTATAAGTATAAAAAATATAATTTTTTAAGAAATATGTTGTTTTATGAGCGACTTGAAACTATGTAAAAAAATATTTTCAAAAAATTTTACACTTTTTGAAATAAGGAGTGTTATTTGATGAAAGAATCACCCAGTATATTTAATCAAAAAAACATATTCCATAAAAAAAACCTTGATTGAATAAAACAAATCTAAATAGAAATAAAAAAGTCTTAATAAAAAATCTGATTAAATATAGAATTTTTAAATTTCTATTTAGATTTTTTTAGAAATATAATTTTTTTATTAAACAGATTTTTATTATATAAAGATTTTTTTATTAAGAATATATCTTTATTACTATTTATATATGTTCTATTTTCTTTAGATATTTTAATTAAATACAGATTTTTTATCAAATATAAATTTGTTATTATATTTAAATTTATTATTACACAAACTTTGGAAAAATTATTGAAAAAATCTAAAGTAAATAAGAAAATCTGTATTAATTAAAAATGTAAATAAAATAAAAAAACTATATTTAATAAACAACTATATAATAAAAAATATTCTATCAAGATTTGTTTATTGAATATTGATTTTTTA
>NW_021763590.1:3712-4827 GCF_005508785.2 Acyrthosiphon pisum
TTCAACCCGGTACTTGCATACTGACGAAAAGAACACCAGTTATAGTTTTTTGGAATGGGTACAACCCGATAAAATCATAATAAACCGATTGCAATTAAACATAAAGAAAATGTTAAATATCACTTCATATAGTGATAACAACGATAATTATTTTCACCTGAAACTTCTTGACATAACCGGATCCACCAATAAATTATTATACTCTAGTAAAATAGGATACCACCCAAAAAACGGGAGAATGCTAAATCTAATGGAAACCCATGACTTAATATGCAGAATAAACCATAACATAACCCATAGTCACGATCCAGTAGCGGATGTGATTATCACCAAATGTTTATTTAATTATATTATAAATTATATGGGACCAATACAGCTATATCAATTATGTGAAACCGAATATAGAATAAAACGATTATACTATAGTAAAACTTAAAAAAAAAAAAAAAAAATTCTAGTAAGACCAATAGATTAATGGATGGATATATAAATATGTAATAATTAATGTCTAAATTATAAAATAAGTATTTTAAACACAAATATATATAACCACCATGTACTAACACTAGAATAAGGAAAAATGTAAAACAAAAGAAAATTATAAAAAAAAAAAAAATGTCTTAATATCTAACAATTATTATACACTTAACCCAATGTATCACTATTTTATAACCAATGTACCACTATTGTAAAATTATTGTAATAACTACATACTATAACTTGTAAAAGATTTATGTTTAAACCTTTAAACATAAAGTCTTTTTTTCAGAAGGGAGGTGTTACGTACCTACGTATAAATCAATTATGTATAAACTATGTATAGCGTATCGCACGTTCTTAGCAATATCTAACGGATGTAACTAATAAGACAATTAGTATATTATATCACGCGGATATCGTTGCAAAAGCATAGTATGAAACAATCAAACCATAAAAGCATCGTCACACGTATCTCCTCGGGAATGTCAACACACATACAGAGGATGCGAGTCGTCCAGCATACCAAGTCGAGACCCGGACTCTGTCTCATGACCGGATTTAGCCACTACAACGACCACCCACTCCAAAGGATCCGATCATATATATACGAGCCCATGACAGAGCTCGTCAGACGG
>NW_021763591.1:0-985 GCF_005508785.2 Acyrthosiphon pisum
AATTGAGAATGTTTACATGGAGAGGGGATCAAAATAAATTTGTATGGCAAACTTGTGGGGGGCTTTGCCCATAATACATCATCAGATTTCTCTGTTTCTTCAAATAATATACAAGAAATTGTGTAGGTAAAATTATTATTAAATATTATGCGTTATTAATTATTATTATAAATTATTAAATTCTATTTTTTTAAATAAACTCATTCAAATTTTTTATAAAAATTAATATGACATAGATACCTAGTAGTTGATTGAATAAACTGCAGTGACTGCAGTTAAATTTTCAATACATTTTTTAACTGGTGTTTATTTAATTTTGCATAATTTTAGCGCGAGTTGTAATACTAATTATAAATTATAATAAGTGTATAAAATACGTCGTACATATTTTGTACGATTTTAAAACATTTAGTTCCGGGCCTAATAATGTTTAGTACTTTGAATAATTTAAAATTGTAATACCTACGTCAATTCCAAGCTTCTTTTTAAAAAAATTCAATGGAGTACAACTAGTTGCTGGTAGCTTACTTTTTTTTTGCTCCGTTTTTCTTTTAGCTTATAAAAATAAAATCAATTACTAAGTTGTGTGACAATGTGACTATGAGGAAATGGCACGGTGTGTTCTGACTGTGTAGTGTCCACTGTCTATACGTAATCGTAATAATCAATGTATACATTGTCGGTGAGCGTTCGTAGTATTACTATTCATTCTACGAAATGTAAATCTTGAAGTTACATTTTTATTATTATAATATGGTTTTGGAATGGGGGTTTTTCCCATTATCGAATTACTTACCGCCTATAATGTGTATGCATGTATTGTGTAGAAGTAGTACTGTAATTTGGTACAGTGTGTAGCAGGCACAAAGTGTTTATTAATAAATAAGAATTAAAATGAATCAGACCATTTATTTTGAAATATGCTAATCGTTTACCGGGTAAATATTTTTATACCTGGATATAAGTTTTATACCTGGCTATAATG
>NW_021763592.1:0-1254 GCF_005508785.2 Acyrthosiphon pisum
GCAATTATTATCTTCTATGAATAATATTAATTATATTATCGAACCATAAAATCTTCGATCAGGACAGGCACAGTCGAAAACAATACATACTAAATTAGGAATGTAAAAAGTATTTATTTAAACAAAATATTAAAATATTTTCAAATTAAATGTTTGTTACATTTTAGCATTAATGTTTTTTCAAAGTTTTCATCTTTTTTTTTTTTCTGGTTTAATCGAGAGCCGGAGAAGGAACTGTTGCTCACATTACTTCTCATCCGGCCCTCAAAGTTTTCATCTGTCATTCTTCCTCTTTTTTTAGTTAATACGACACTGCCAACACTAAAAACACGCTCTACAGCTGCACTGCTTGGCAGTGGTGTGTTGAACTTTACAAATACTTTTTTTATTGTTGGAGTTTCAATTAAAGAATCTAAGCTTTTAGTTGGACTTTTGGTAAAAAAAGTTTGGGACAATTGCAGTTTAGCTACCACGCGATATTTCCAATTTTTTTTTTTGAAACATATGTATTTCAGCGAGTTAAGAACGACGGTGCAAATATAAATTTACGCAAATCATTATTTTGCAAGTTATAGCGTTCCAAAGTTTGCGATTTTGCGTTTATACGCATGCGCGCCACCAGGGGCGGACTGGCCAGGTTTGCTAGTGTGCCGTAGCACACCGGGCCGGCTTATATGTGTGGGCTGGGCCGCCGGAGCATTTGAAATTTTGAACATTTGACGATTTTGTCTATGTTGCGCGTGGGCCAGAGAGAGAAAACGAATAGTGCGCCGACATCCTCTTAAGCAACAATTTAGAAAATCAGTTTTATTCAGAAAAATGTTTAAACACTTTATCTGATTTGGTTGGTACATCGACCGCCAGAAAGTTATTGCTAAACTACAATTATTGAACCATTTGCAAATATTTATGAAATTATTGTAGATTTGTTGAAAAAGAGAACAGATAACATTTATATAAAATGTATATTAAAAGTAATGACTATAATAACGCGAGAATTCTGAAACCGATGAAGATGATTTTGGTTTAATGAGAGTATGTATTGTGACAATGAAATAAATGATAAAAACAATAGTAAACAATCATCAAAAATATCAAAAGGATTATACATTTATAATTTTTATAAAATTTATAACGTTATAACCTATTGGCTATAATTGTCTATTTATAATTTATAATCGAAAAAGTAGGTATTTATAAAGAAGCTGTTATAAAGGGGTTTGGGCCGTTTAGTTTTATAGAATACTGGGCTGT
>NW_021763593.1:0-1566 GCF_005508785.2 Acyrthosiphon pisum
TATCTCAACTCAAAATACAATTTTGCAAATGAAAGTGTCGCTAAAACACCAATTTTTTTCGCAAACATTTCATTCCAAAAATAACAAACAAAATGAACAAAATTTGCTTAGTACACAAAAAAAAAATATATATAGATCATACTAGCTGATGCCGTGCACTTCGTTACCCTTTAAATGTACAAACTGTATATGACTCAAATGCGTTGATTGTTCAATGCGTCATTTAACATTCGGTGTTTGATGTTCTAGATTTATCTTAACTTTTCTGTTGCTCGGAATTAAAATTCTAATTCGCAGCAGTATATTATCTGCAGGTAAGCAATCTACCTGCGGTAGATCGTGGACCCCGTGCTGTTTGTACGTAAGTGTATGATTTAACTCTAAAGTATCAAATTTATACCAAGCTTGTCGTTTTTACTTAACCTAACCTACAGTGGATTAATATAATCAATTAGTACAAAATCCTAACCTAACCTAACCTAACCGTACTAAAATCCAATGAATAAAAAAAAAACAAATTTAACCCTTTTTAAATTGGCCTATATTCTTCCCAGATGTATAATCTATACATAAACATTCATTTATACATAATATATATACTGACAAAAATAATAATACAAATCAACAAACATGCCCGATTAACCAATAGCAACCAATATATAATACACTATTATTATTTTAATTTTTTCTGGACAACCCTTATCACTTAGGGGTATGAAAAATAGATAGTAGCCGATTCTCAGACCTACTGAATATGCATATAAAATTTCATAAAAATCGGTCAAGCCGTTTCGGAGGAGTATGGTAACTAACATTGTGACACGAGAATTTTATATATTAGATATAGATAGGTATTATACCTAACTGCCTAAGCCATAGGATGACACTTTTAATATGAATCGACTAAGCAGCAAACATTTAAGTAATTTAAATTTGAATTTTCAATATTACGAGTAGTTGTAGTTCAAAAAATTTTAATCGTAGACTTTAGAGACTTGTTACTTTTTGCCATAGTGTATATTATTATTCAATATTTGGATTAGTTTTTAAGTTATTTATAGCACGAACTTATACGCAACTTAAATTCAATTTTTTTGGCCAAAATTAGTTCGTCTACCGCGTATTCCTTTTGAAAAAATAAGTCACCAATAATTGTATGAATAATATTCTTAAAAATATAGACCGACAGACAGTGTCTGCGAGATTAGAATCGGTTTTCGTGATGTATACATAATTGCATCATTGAATGCAGTGGCGTAGCCAGGGGGGAGGGTTCAAACACCCCCCATTGACATTTTCCCTCCTAATAAATATATTGTTTATAGGGTTTGGGACTGCTTGCAAGTTATACATTTGTCTTATGAAATGGCGAAATTAAATACAAAGTTTGAATTTGCATATTTGTGTACTTTTTAACTTAAATGTACATACAATTGTCGGGAAAAATTATATTTGGATAACATTGAAAAATATCTTAAAAAATATTATGTTTGGTTAGGTAAAAAAGGCGATAATTTTGAGATTTGGGGAGGCCGAAGCGTAATACCATACTATTATAAAATTGAA
>NW_021763594.1:0-972 GCF_005508785.2 Acyrthosiphon pisum
TAGGTTCAGTCATTTGGTCGGGCATAAAAATCCATAGATATGGAAATTATTAAAAAATATGAAAAACGAGGTGAGGGCTGATAAAGCTAAATTAACATTGAGCGAAATTGGGCAATTAACTTACAAACGACCACATAAAGGACATATTATGCAAACTCGGCTAAAAAATTTATGCGAACAATTTACTAGGGGAGAATTAAGTGTTGGTGTATTCCTATCTAACATAGGACATAATATAAGGATGAAATGTGATTGAATTTGTAATTTGTATTTTTAATTTTTAAATATTTTTAATATATAACGATACCGGTATAACATATTATAATAAATAATATATATAAGATAATATTTATTTTTCTTAATTATTTTTTAATGTAACCATATACTCATAGGCGTGCGCAGACTTCAACTTCCGGTCGAGCCTGGATACAATTAGTGCCCCAATACTTATACTGTGCCCCTAATTTTTTTCTAACACTCCTTCATAGTAGATTCTGTTGTAAAATAAAAACAATGTA
Source organism: Acyrthosiphon pisum (assembly GCF_005508785.2). Classification (NCBI taxonomy): domain Eukaryota; kingdom Metazoa; phylum Arthropoda; class Insecta; order Hemiptera; family Aphididae; genus Acyrthosiphon; species Acyrthosiphon pisum. The sequence continues at coordinate 519 of NW_021763594.1, forward strand.
GTATTTATATCTATACATAGAATCAAGTATTTTACTGCTAATTTTTGGACATATATTTTAAGAGTACATATTTTACAAAGTAAAACTTTGAATTCTTTAACATCAAATGATATAAATACAATTAATAGTTATGTATAAAAAGAACAAAACACATTACCCAAAATTTTAAAAAAAAGCTTGGTTTAATAAACAAAAATTCTTTATAGGTACTAAATTAATTCATAAAGCATATATAATGTAAATATACATGTGTAATTATGTATAATTTAAAAACAATTATAAATGAATTCTCCTATTTCCCATCATTTTGAATTCGTCAATCACCATGTCAATGTTAATACTAGATGTTAATTCTGATTCAGTAAACATTAATAATAAACTATTAAGTCGGTCTTGTTGCATAGTACTCCTTAATTTATTTTTTACTATTGTTAGTTTTGAAAATACCCGTTCG
>NW_021763595.1:0-1116 GCF_005508785.2 Acyrthosiphon pisum
ATAGGCAAAATAGGTACATATTTACCTTGGCGTGGTGAAACGAAGACTGCATTTGGAGTGTTCGGGTTCACGTATCTTATACATTCCGTGCATGGATGGGAATACAAATATATGCATCCAGTGCCATCCACATCACCTTGTTAGCAGATTATCCGTGGCAATGAAAATTTATTTTAAGTCTAAAGTAAATTTAAGCCCAAAAAGAATATGAAAACAAACTTACCTAGGTTTAAACATTGACTTCTCCGACTAGTTCTCTGGCGAAATCTATACGGGGCTACACCTACTCGGCTATACGCTATATCTATACGCCTATACCTTGTTCCTGCATTTACTGTGTGTTTAATGTATCTAGTTTGCAGACGTATAGTACACTAGTACCTACACCACCACGCAGTGGCGCAACTAGAGTTCAAATCTTGGGGGTGCTACAAAAGGTAAACCGTTATATGGCCGTGGGGGGCTCCCCCCCCCCATTACACCTTTAAAATAATTTATTTTGACTATGTTTTTAAATGATTCAATAACATTATTAATAATCATTTCGGCCTTCCCTAATGTAGCTGTCTATGACTGTAGAGTTGAACTTAAGATGTTTATAACTCCTAAAACATCTCTTAAAACCATAACTAAAATTACAAATTGGAATTTTGTTAATTGACTAATGGTTCCTAAAAATAAAATATAACTTTTTTGAGTACTCAATAACATTTAATTTTTCATTATTTATTATATTATCTATAGCTTCAGCTACATCTTTATCAGCTTCTTCTTCAATTTCATTTTTTTAAAAATTTAAAAATTGCTGAATAATTATTGTTTATCATTGAATTGCAATTTCGATATCGACAAACCTATCGCGTATCATAAACTCTTATTACATTGCCTTTCTTTAATCCTAATTCAGTCTGAATTTCAAGTAATTTTGAGTTGTTACTTGGTCGAGAAAAATGCACATAGAGGGACTCCAAAATATTAAAAAAAATTCGAGCAATATAATAAACAAAGTATATAATAATACAATAATAAAATATATATATATAGTATTATGTGTTAATGTTCTACAAATAGTTAATTAAAGCATAATATTCTACCTTAATTCCTTTGCACATATCC
>NW_021763596.1:0-731 GCF_005508785.2 Acyrthosiphon pisum
CTATACCGCTGTCTATCACTATTTATTTTCAATAATCACTATATATCATTAGATTAGTCCCTTGCTGTCTATTTACCATAAAAAAAATCTTAGGTCAGTCTTCCGCTGCCTACCATAAAAACTTAGACCAGTCTACCACTGTCTATCACAAAAAAATAAAATACCTAGGTCAGTCTGCCTTTACAAAAATTATATATTTTCCCTAACAAGCTTGTTTTTATTTATTTTTATTTAAATATTACACCTTCACCAATTAAAATTTAAAATTAACGCTGGTTTTAAGAAGTAAAACCCAACGTGAGACGTGCACTCCAAAGCTACAATTTTTATATGCTATTTATTTATATTCCACTTAATTAATTACTCACAATACTGCTGCTCTTGCTACTTGAGCCATCCTGTCTACTGTATATGCCTTTGCTGTCCTAATTTGTTCTTTCTCTCCGGAGTTGCCAAGGGTGATCGGTCCTCGACGTTGACTCGTGTGAGCTGCCTCCGTGGAGTTGAAACGTTGATAGTAGTCGCTGCACCGGAACTGGACCTCTGAAGTTGACTTGACTGCTCGCCTCGACCCCAGAAGTTGAAATTCGCCGCGTTGACTGCTTGACTCGTCTCTAACTCCTTGAAAGTTCCGTACTCGACTGCGCCAGTGTAATATTCTCGTCGTTAGGGCTGGTCAGAGTAATATTCTGATAGCCGTTTAACCACGAGTATATTATGTTTTTGTAGGA
>NW_021763597.1:0-862 GCF_005508785.2 Acyrthosiphon pisum
TATATAAATATTTATAACTAAAGTGATTGACGAACGATATACCCAATTAACTATTTATCCAAGGAGCCAAATTGAGTTTTGTTATTGAGTTGCAAGATACCAATGGGTTTCTGAAAAAATAAACACAATAAAATTGATTATTTGTATATATGAGTTCAGTAACACATTTTCATCGATAATGGTAATCATCGCGTATTATAATAATAATGTTATCGAATCATTTTAGACTTTCAAAAATTATTTTGGATGTTAGACTTTTAAACTGTACCTAATACTATATTTCATTCTAAATATTTAAATACCTACGTAATGGAAATCATAATATATATTTGTATGATACAATTTGTTAAAGGCCTGTGTATGTATTGTATAAAGATAGGTGAAATCAATCTAAATTGTAAATAATAACGTTTGAAAGAACTTACCGACCACTGGGCACATCAAATGCATTCCGTTGTATGAGACGAATGTCTGACGTCACACACATTATGAAAGCCAATGTCGTTTTTCGTATTTCTTTAAGTTGGTCTGTTTTCAAATAAGTATAATAATAATAAAAATAATATATCAAAGAATTATAATGAATATAAAAACGCAGATAGGTACTTAAGTTGTTTAACCGTCAACAGTGCTCGACTTGGGGGGGGGACGCAGGGGGACGGAGTACCCCAACTAATTTTTCAGAAATTTTAGCGTACCCCTACTCTCATTTTGAAGAGGCACGCACGGGACGCTGCATCATTTCTGCATTTTTATCAAAATGCACGTGATCAAATCATAATTTTTCTACCATAGATTTAATATTTATTTATATATTTTGTATTATTATTTAATCAATTACCTTTAAAATATTATTATTTTA
>NW_021763598.1:0-723 GCF_005508785.2 Acyrthosiphon pisum
TATTTCAGGAAGTGCAGTTCTTAACCCTAATACTAAAGTCAATAAATGTATTGCAACGAATATTAATGTCATGGAATACCTTCAAATGGCAACATGTTCCCACGCATCTCAAATAAGAAGTAAGCAGTTAATATATTTTTGTTAAAAATATTTATAATTCAATTTAAATTGACTTAATGAGTAACAAAATTATAATTTCACATTAGATTTTAAAAATCAACAAACAAACGATTGTAAAAACATTTTACTAACACAACAATTGATTTTTAGTATTTTTTTTTTCTAATAACTTATAATTATCATTTTAGTACATCATCTTTAATTGTTGAGAATTGAGAACTTTGACAAATTATTGCCAATTTTCATAAATGACATCATAAATTGTAAATTATTCAAAATAAGAAATTAATGTACCGCGTAACTTTTCTATAACTATATTGAATAATGTTAATTGCTATCTCTGGATCTCTTACCTACTCGCATGTATCAATGTATTGTTTAAGGTATAAACTGTATTTCTAATTTACCTAAAAATACTCAATCCATTGATTTAAAAATATAAACTCTTATTTAAAAAACATAAACAAAAACTTGAAATATAAAAATGATGAAATTTTTACCACCCTATTTACTCAATAAAAGAATATTAAAATTTTTTATTTCGTAATTTATACCCAATCCTTTACAATTAGATTAATGACAGTATTAAAATGAATTTAATTT
>NW_021763599.1:0-3585 GCF_005508785.2 Acyrthosiphon pisum
GAACAATACGTCTACCAATACACGTACACACAAAAACAAACCACGCAATGTTCCGCGGAGTCAAGAGGAGAAAAGGAAAACTTTGACTCATTAATACAATATTAAACAGCACATAATAATATTATACCTGAGTGTACAGTATAATATACATAAATGCACAGTCGGCGTGGGAACGCCAACAGACGGTTTAATAATTGGTCCTGGTCGAAAAACAAAAGGTCAATTTCTACATCTACACCATAGGACGTACATATGTATATATAATATTATGTATTATAAAGAAGTCTATACGCCGCCGTATTATTCTTTTCTATTAAAATATCACTAATGCCTGCGGCAAGGACATAAATATATTATATTAACGATTCGTAATTATTATTGTTATCGGAATGATGCGATCCCATTATTATTATGTTACGTGTGGCCGTGTAGGTATACGAGATTTGGTCTGGACCGCGAACATAATAACAATAATAATAATATTTATACACAACAATGGTCCGACACGCGTCTTATAATATATATATACGTATGATGCATAATATAAAATATATATCATGTGTGATGTGTACGTATGCGTCACATCCATGTAGCTGTCGTTGGCCTGAGGTCCACGACGTGCGTATACAATATTATTAACCTAAAGTTGTGCAATTTATCGGTTTATATTTTGTCGTTTATGACACAGGTACGCAACAGCTCCGGCAGTAAAGCGTATTTATTAGTATTTTACACCTATTATTACATATTATTTAGTTACAATAAAGGGGTGGCCAAACGGGACAATCGCCACAGGCGTACATTTTCTTAAGGTCGAATTTGTTTTTTCCACCATTAAATTTATCATAAACAATTATATAATATTGTTATTATCCGCATGATAATATTAATATTACGATATAGGTACCATACATACCATACAGGGGCTATATGCATGCCTAGGTACATGATTTTATTTTATTTGTTCACTATAAAACATTGATCGAACAACGCTCTCCGGAAAAGAAAGGAAAAGAAAATCGTTAAAAGTATCGTCAAAGAAAAATTCGCATACCATACGTGGTAGAGTACCTACACAATACACCTAGTGGATGGTTGATATATTAAAACCAAGGAAGTATAATATAATACAACAATATCACATTATTACCTAAGTGCTAAGTATGATGTTATATATTAGATTTGATTATTTATTGACTTAGCACGTCGTGGTATTTAAAGGTCATCGCGGTGACGGTAGCTGCGGCTTGTTATCTATATATATCATATTATTATATTATTATTATAGGTAACACTAATTATTATATTACCTATTATATACACTCCGTTCGCACAATTTCTCTAATGGACTTTCAAATATAAAATTGCTTATATACGACAGCGGATGCGATATAGGAAGCCGTATACTCGGTATGTACGCATACTGTTGGTATGCTAGCACATACCTATATCAACACACTCGTACGCACATTTTATTATACTTGAACATGTATGCATAGAAAGCAAACGACATCGTAATCGGCTTGAATAACACATACCTACCGATCTGGGGACTTTTTATTATTATATTATTATGTTATGTTATATTAACATTTTTTTTACTCTCTATTATACCTATCTAATAATAATTATTACTATTGCCGTTTCCGGCCAAATCGAGTTGTTTTTCAATTGAGCGATTTCGTAACGTTGCCGGTTCTCCGGTGCAGACGACGGCGGTGGATGTGTTTTTACTACACCGGTTTTTGATTTTTGCTAAACGTGAAACCGTCGGTGAAAAGGTCAAGTGGTATAATACGCGCGTATATCAGTCGTGCATAATATTATAGTATGCGATGCACCACGAAACGTGTCCTTTCGAATTATTATAAACTCGCACACACACACACACACGTACACGCGAGATGAGCAAAAAAGTTGTTTATATTTTTTCCTATAACCTCTTCTTCGCTTAGTTCGAAAGTATTAGTCGTAAGACTCGTTGGATTTTCTTATTTATAAACGCGTGGCCCGGAGTGATTCAATCCGGCCTAGTAGGTATACGGCTGGTAAACCATCAGGGTGTACCAGCGAGTATGAAATTATTGTAATTTAAATACGTTTACGAAACGCCAATATAACATAACATAACATATTAATAAGAGTACTTACATCTATATATTATTATAGCCGATCGTAATTAGCCAGTACTGTTGAGAGTTGAAAGTTTGGTTAGCAAGAGAACACGCGAGATCTATAATATAGATTGCAGCTGATTAGTGATTAGATGTAGGTACTGATTCAACACGTATACGGAACACGGCTGTTGTACGACTGTAGAATACTTAAGCATGATACATCTTTATCACATCATTTCATTTCAGAATTCAGAGCAGTTGTAGTAAATAATATTTTATGTGCATATAATAATATTATAATATTATTATACATATTATATTATATAAGATATTAGATTATAAATTTAATTGACATTTATAGAAAAAAAAACTAAAAAAATTGGAAACTGAAAATGTCTGTAAACCGCTTAAAACAAGTAAATATATTTTTTAAATGTTATCGTGTATAGAAAATGCTAACATAACATCCAGTGATTTTGTCGAAAACTGTTGAAGAAAATCGGAGCAGTGTTACTCTGCCCCAAACAGTGTTGACAAACATAAAAAAACATCACACGACATCCTTTATGAAAATCATAAACATATTGCATACGAGTCTGCAATGAAGTACCACATTTTATGTCTTTGCTGTTCTTGCTATCATATGTATCACATACCTAGGTAATCTACTGAAGAGTCTGAACATAGGGACGTTCTGATACTACTGACACTAGTACAGTATCGATACTTTGGTTGGTCTTTGGTCCTCTCCCTTTTTAAATTAGCCTATCTTCTGCTTAGAGGTATAATCTATGTCTACCTATGTATATAAAAATATCTGATCCCGTTCACTTCGTTGCCCATTAAAATATTGTCAACTCCATATGAATAATATGTTTTACATATCACCATGGCAATCATTTATATACAAAACAGTCCATCGGAAGTTTCAAAATAATATATAATTGGTTGCCATGGTAATACGGAGACACACACCGACGAAATTCTCAAAATAATATATAATTGGTTGCCATGGTAATATGGAGACACACGCGGACGGAAATTTCAAAATAATATATAAATGGTTGCCATGGTAATATGTAACGTAACGCTTTATGTAACGTAACGTTTTTCGATTCTATGTGCCAAAACAAAGACATAAAATGTCAATATAGCTTCATACTTTTGTAGTATCTAAATTATCTGAATACAAAATAAAAGCGTTTAGATATGAATTTCGATATTTATAATGAATAATAATGATTGATGAAATAATACCTTATTGATATAATATATAATATAAAATGTTAATATAATAAAAATACATTAATTGTTGTAAATACAGATAACAAGTCTAATTATTTGACTATTATGGCAGTATGACTATATTATACGCACTTATTCGAAATATTTAAAATGTAAATTACACTACGTGTCTAAATTCTAAAAAATAGTACGGCTGTTAAGCTACTCAAAAAAAAATAAATTC
>NW_021763600.1:0-1049 GCF_005508785.2 Acyrthosiphon pisum
TTTTGAGATTATGTGTTACACGATGGAGCATGTAGAAATGCCCCCCTTGAAATGATGAAATCTCCCTGTAAAAAAGGTGCTCAGAACGCACATTAAGGTTTTTGAGATTATGTGTTACACGGTGGAGCATGTAGAAATGTCCCCCTTGAAATGATGAAATCTCCCTGTAAAAAAGGTGCTCAGAACATACATTAGGGTTTTTGAGATTATGTGTTACACGGTGGAGCATGTAGAAATGCCCCCTTGAAATGATGAAATCTCCCTGTAAAAAAGGTGCTCAGAACACACAAATATATACTACTCATCTCTAGTAGATATTAAATAATTAGTCATAGTTTGATTTTATATAGGTATAATTTAATTATATATTCATACCATTATATTTCTATATTTGTTGTAAATATCACCATTTCGATCGTAAATATAAACATATTTATACTCCATCACATATAGACACTATACAGATCTTGATAAAACTATCTTAATGAGACGGATACTTAAATATTAAAAATCTCACAAAAATGTGTAATTTTTACAGTCTGCAATGCTGATATAAATTTACCTTTTATTGTATTCGACTTTACTCTAAATAATCGATAGATACACATATTTGTATAATAATATCATATTTTCAATGGAAATATATACAAACTTCATATGCATATTAAAAATCTACAGATTTTTCAAATAAAAATCATATTAGATGCATCCATATGAAAAAATATTATATTTCTATAGTTGTCATAAATATAAACATATCGATCGTGAATATAAACATATTTTTACCTTAACGCACATTGCTAATATACAGATATCGATAAAAATATCTTAATGAGACGGATACATAAATATTAAAAATCTCACAAAAATGTTAAATAGTATACAAAACCGATATAAATATAGGTTTTTTTTTTGTATTCGACTTTAATATAAATAATTGATACACGATTTTGTATAATAATATCATATTTTCACTGAAAGCATATACAACTTCATATTAAAAATGATTAAATAAAAATCATATTAGATGTATCTGTATCATACATTTA
>NW_021763601.1:0-1360 GCF_005508785.2 Acyrthosiphon pisum
GCACCTGACGTTAAATCCTGGGACCGCCTATGATTACATTATAATATTGCAGTGGTCATAAAATATTAATATGTACACCGAGCTAAAGCTTACAATATTTAAATCTGAGAAATTAAAAATGTTTAAATTTTTTTATTAAATAAATATTTAATAAATTTTATTTTAAAATAATAAAATTGTGTGAACTTGCCGTTAATAAAGCAATCATATTTTCCAATATCGGGTGCTAATGTCAGTAGCGTTTCGTTTTGTGAATGTTGAAATAAATAACCAGTAGATACGCAAATATACTTGAAAATCCTTTACTGTTAGGGATTTTCAAGTATTAGGGTACATAATGCCATAATGGTACATTGGTACGTACTGATTTTGATGTATTTCTGTTTATTGAATTGTTGTACCTACCTAAATTAAAAACGTGTTGAAAATATTATAATATGCAGTTATATGAACTGTTATAATTTGTACTTTTAGATTATAGTAGCAGCTAGAGCTCTGCACGGTCTGGTCTTTTTCGGTCTTTGTGTATTGTAATTTAATGTGGTTCGGTCCGGTTCGGTCCCTTTGTCTACAAAAAAAAAATGGTCCGGTCCGGTCCGTCTTCAAATTCATATTAGGTCATATGGTCCGGTCTAAAGATCTGCATTTTGAACGTCGATAATATAATTTTCATATAATTTATATTACGTAGTAAAATAAATAACATCATATTATTATGTCATATTTACTTAGATTATAATGTTTTGGGACACAAAAATAGCTCTCACGTTCTATATGGTCTTGTTGTAATAGAGTGTAGACTAGACATAATATTCACCCATTATCGATCAATTATCAGAATTCGAGGTAGGTAATGAAATTACAAGAATTGTATTTTCTGTATTATTTCCAAATTTATACATTGTAGTTAGGTAATTTAAAAAATATGGTTTTCTATATTTTGAACATTATACATCAAGTCTTCATGAGAGTCAGTCATCACTCATCAGTCATCAGATAAATCGATTACAATCACTTTTTGGTAAATAATTATTTGAAATTAAATATTCAAAATACATGATAAGTATTATACCTACTACCTTCCTAGTACCTACTTCTTAGCAGCTATATATTATATAATTATTTTACAAAACTTATTGAGTTAATTGGCGTTTTTATAACTAAAAAAATAAATGTTAGTACCCATACGCATTTTAACATGCACTATATTTTGGAGCCTTGTATAAGACGTTAGTCGTTATTTCGAAAAAATTTATAATACAATAATATAGTATTACACCGTCGATTTTTGACGATAGCCGACAAGTAATATACTAATATTTATTACCAAATTACGATTTACCATAGCTAGGACAAGTAA
>NW_021763601.1:3598-4529 GCF_005508785.2 Acyrthosiphon pisum
TCTGATAAGTGATAACAGTTATCATTTGTTTTGAACCCATACTCAATTCATAATATGATATATTTTACAATATATTTTAGACCTACTACCCTAGTGATACCTTAGTGTACAACATTTAAAATAATATGTAAATGTACAATTATCATTCATCTCACCTATTAATTATTATTTATTATATGGCTATAGTAAAGTAGGTACCTATATAGTTAAATTTAATTGTATACATTTAAACTAAAACTACACATGTCTCTAATACTAAATACAACAATAAGGCAAGTTATTTTCTAATAAACAAGTGAAACTAAATGATACAGTGTAATTGGTAATCGTATGGTATTTTATGGTATTCATAAATCGTATTAATATAATATTTATAATATTTATACTAAATGTCTATATAGTATATAGTATTAATTGAAAATGGTGACTGCAGTCTGGTAAGGTATTAACATCAAGGTAGCCGGTATAGGTAGGTTTATCAGTTTTAAATTCGTACCTATAGCCATATAGCTACATAGGTTGATAGCCGGTAGGTGGCTTACTCATAAGTCGTAAATCATAATTCGTTTTAATTAAATTTTATTTTTAAGTCGAACTCTTTTCTTTCTGATAATGAAAGTAATAACATTAATTCCTGGAATGTTTAATAATATTGTCGTATTATCGGAATCAAAAGTCAATAAAATTTATTTTTAATTTTTCTGGAATATCTTATTAGCTTATTTTTGTACTACATTCAAAACTATTATTTTAATAAGTAACGTGGAAAATAACGCATTAGTGCGTTACTTCATAGAAATTACTTTTAAAAAGTAATTGCGTTACAATTGCGTTACTGTAAGTAAAATGTAATGAAATTACTGCTGCGTTACTGAAAAAGTAATTGCGTTACAGTAATTTGTAATTTGCGTTACGTTACTACCCAACACTG
>NW_021763602.1:0-1309 GCF_005508785.2 Acyrthosiphon pisum
GTACATTTTTCTCAATTTGCGTTTTCGATGACAGTAATGAACGTTGTCCGCGATTCGACGCAGTCGGATTGCATACCTGATGTCTTGACCCGGCCGTCGCACATCGTCCGCTATCCGACAAAGTCGGATTGCCTACCTGGACAACTGTGGTGACTGACCAGCTAGACACCAAAAAAATAGCAGCGGCTATATGATTTTTTTACGGGATTTCGAATTTCCGGCGGCGTTTTCGAAAATACTTTAAGACTTTGTCCGCTGCGCTGCGACCCGGCCTGCTCGAAATACCGCGTCAAACCACAGTGGTCCTAACCTTATCACTGTTCCTTATCACCAGACCTCCACATCGCCCATACACCTTGCTTGAGACCGACGACCGGACCACGAGACCACTGCGGCTTCCGACATCGCTAACACTCCTCGCCAACTCGGGGGGGTTTGGGGGTCTCCCCCAATGACGCTCGGAGAGCTAGTCCTTATATATAAAGCAAGAACCCGTGTGGCTCTCCCTATGTATTAATTTTGTACTTTTTAGGGAACCCTCTAATGAGAAAATTCGGTTCCCCGGGCGGGCGGTCTCCCGGCGGCGGCGGAGCCGTCGCTCCGTTATCACCAATTCTTATCACTTTTTGCGATTTTTTTCATAATTTTCAAGATTTTCGAGTTTTACCTCCTCGGGGGGCCCCGTTCGGACCTTATTCGCCTTCCCCGCTAGATTTGTAGTCCGCGCGCGGCCGTACTTTTTGCCCGTCGGGCCCGGCGCGGCCGAGATCGCGCGCAAACCGAGCGCCGCCGTCCCGCGTGTAAGTCGATAATTTTTTGGAAAAGTCGAGTTTTACCACTCTCAGACGCGTCGGCCCTCCCCGTCGACGACTTATTCGCGTTCCCCGCTAAATTTATAGGCCGCGCGGGGCCGAGCTTCCTCCCGGACGAGTCCCGCGGCGGACGAGTCGATCGCGGAGAGCGCGGCGTCGTCGCGATTTTAACGATTATTCCGACTTTTTCGACTACCGTCACCAATATCTCCTCTACGAGACGTCGGACCTCCCCGTCGAAGACGTATTATCGTTCCCCGTTAAATTTATAGGCCGCGCGCGGCCGCACTTATCACGGGACGAGTCCCGGGGCGGAGCAGCGTCGCGGAAAGCGGACGGCCGATATCGCCGCCGTCGAGTAGGTATCGCTATATACAGGCATAAATATATGCGTCGGGACGTTCGTTTTTTTTCGCGGATATCGCGTTTTCGACGTCCGAGGACGGCGAAGCCGGTCGTCTGCCGTCCGACCTGGCCTGATCGCCCGCTCCGACGCC
>NW_021763603.1:0-979 GCF_005508785.2 Acyrthosiphon pisum
ATACAACCGCACGAGATTTTGTATTACCATTCAGGCACAAATGACAAATCCTTCATTTTAATCATATTAGGTACATTAAATTTCAGGTATATATATGGATGGATTCTAAGTCATACTCAAGTGCTATATTTTAGTAACTATTGCATAGGTAGGTACTTTTTTGTAAGAAATAAATTTGAGAAAAATGTCTTTAACCCTCATAATTAAATTCCAAACACAAGTCCTAAACAAATTATTATAGTTTATAACACTTTTAGGTTAAACAAGACTATATATATATATTTTTTTATTAAATTTAACAAATTAAACAAAAACTTAAACTTTCAATTAATTACTTTTCTTAGTGACGGTATATATTATAGCAATATATTTTATAAAAACTGTATAAACCAAATTTGAATATATTGTTATAAAAACTGGACTTAATTCCATACAATTTGAAATCAATATAGCAAAAATCCATTAAGTATTGCAATTTATTGGTAAAAAAAAAACAGTTAATGCTGTATACTTTATACATACATTTTTATATCGAAACTTAGGTACATTGTATGATAAAGATTAACTTAAAAATGAAAAGTGTAAGTTACTATAATATGATAAATTATATAATATTTCACATATGGATGGATTCTAAGTCACACTCAAGTGCAATATGTTGCTTTATTTTAGTAACTATTGTATAGGTAGGAACTTATTTTGTAAGAAGTAAATTTTAGAAAAATGTCTAACCCTCATAATTTATTTCCAAACACTAGAGATACAACTTTGGGTACCAAAATTGCACCTTATAACATTGTAAATACACTACAGGTACTAAAAGGTACAACTGATTTTCATTTATTGATATTTTGTAAAACAAGTTGCTCAGCCCATTTATTATTATTATATTATGTTAAGACACATTATTATGAAGGCAAATTACCAAATAATTCAATGCTCTAAAACATATTAACATTATATTATATGAGCAGTTGTC
>NW_021763604.1:0-846 GCF_005508785.2 Acyrthosiphon pisum
GCGTTATACCAATTATTGATTTCTAATTTTATAATCTAAAAGCCTCAGAAACACAAGTCACCAACCCATGAATATTATGTTCAAATCACTGGAAAATGAATACAATAATTATTTAAGTATCTTAAGACATAATAAGTACCTGGCCTACTAATCCATAACTAAGTCCATAATTAAAACCATAAATAAGTTTTTTAAGAGTTAATACTCTTAAAAGTAAGTCTATAATAATGTATTTAAGTAAAATAGGTGAATACATAGACAAACATATATTATTTACTATTTCTCAATAGTTGTTTTAAAAAATTAATTATATTTATTATGTTTACAGAATATTTTGTTTGATGTACCTAAGTATAAGTTTTTTTTTTTTATTATTTATTAAAACATATTTACAATCTATACAATTTGTACAATAAGTAAATTTGATAACATAGGTAATATTAAAATGACTTGAATGTCTTGAGGGGGGAAAACCGTCCATCAACAGTACCTCCTATTTAATTTGATGGGTTCATATAATATGGAGACCGTTAGGCAAGGGCGTCTCTTGCCCATTTTCTTTTTAACCTCCTCGGAGGATTGTTGGGGATGGTTATAGAGGACATGTGGGAAATTAAAGGGTTTTGGTTCGAGTGCAGTTTGGAGTGAAACTTTTTGTAATGACGAGTTGCTATTTCGTTGACTGTTGGGATTTGGAGATATTTATGTAATGCGTCGTTGGTCATATACCATGGGGCTCCAGTTATTTGTCTAAGACATATAGACTGGAAAGCTTGTATATGGGAGTACTAGTTAAAAAAAAAAAAAAAAATATGTACTCTTATAAAATTTAAATTCTATATCATA